>NC_059502.1:56756075-57059105 GCF_914767665.1 Harmonia axyridis | reverse complement strand
TTTACAATCACCTGCCTGATTCTGTGAAATTAATGAATAAATTAAGTTTTAAAGAAAAAGTTTAATCGTTGATGATTCGTAAGGCATATTATAGTGTGAAAGAGTATTCGAATGGCGGAAACATATTTTGATAATTTTTTAATATAACACTGGGTCCAACAGGATTAATAAATTATATTTATTTTTATTGTGAAAAAACCAATGACCTTCGGTGGTTAAGGCTTGATAGTTGGCTCGATGATAGAAGTATTGATTCATCCTTCATGTAGATGTAGATTTAAGCATCAAGGAGGGTTCATGATACTTTCAAATGCTTTCCAAATTAATCGTTAAGATAAGTGAATTGTTGAATTGTTTAGGATTGAAAGATTTTTTTTAGTTCATGTGCGAGCCTAAATAGAAGGTGTAGTAAAAAGAAATCCATTATTTTTGAATGAATAACAAGACTTTAATTACCATAGTTAGAATTATCCGATTTGGGTCAAATATGCGCTGTTTTGTTCGATAACTTGTTGCCATTTTGAAGGTAATATCGTTAGGTCCCTCATAGAACCCCTCGGTACTATTGGAAAAAAATTGAGACAGTTGATTTTCATAAGCCTCTGGTGAAGCAAATTTTTCACCAGCACCATAGATAGGAACGATAGCTCTGAATAAATCAGGATAAGAGTGGAAAAAGCTAGAGCTGATGAAGAAGATATTCTGTGGGCGAGATCTAAGCCTTAAACTTAAAATTCGCCTTGTGAGATGTCACGTGCTGTCAACTCTTTTCTACGGAATGGAAGCGTGGACATTGAAGAAGATTGATATCAGAAGGATGGAAGCATTTGAGATGTGGATGTACCGTAGGATACTGAGAGTATCGTGGACGGAGAGAGTGATGAATGTGGAGATCTTGCGGAGAATGCAGAAAGAGAAAGAATTGGTACTGACTATTAAAAATCGCAAACTACAATACCTGGGACATATTATGAGAGGAGATAGATACCGGTTGCTGCAGATTATTGTCCAGGGAAAGATAATGGGCAAAAGATCAATTGGAAGAAGAAGAAACTCATGGTTGAAGAACTTGAGAGAATGGTACAATTGCAACAACTGGCAATTGTTTAGATCTGCAGTATCAAGAATAGGCATAGCTTTGATGGTAGCCAAACTTCGGAGCGAAGACGGCACTTGAAGAAGAAGACAGGAACGATGGTAATCACTTTACGCCAGGTCCTGATTATAAGGTGGATGTAGAAGAACTTCCTAACCAAGCTCTGGCGAGTCACTATCGATAGGGTGGCCTGGCGTTGGCCGCTTCTGAGCGTTTACTTCTTTCAGACGGTCCAATTGTTGACAGTACAGTTCCGAGTTAACAGTTTTGCCGTAGGGTGAAAAATTCCTGATTTTTTATGCAATCTTTACGTTTTGAGCTATCAAAACAGTGCTTACATGACGGTCGGACTCGACAATATCCCAACTTTCATCGATATTTTCGACAATTGGCCTTGGTGCACTTTGACATCGAAATTACCCGAATGAAATTGACGACTCCAAAATTGCGCGTGATTGACTGTTACAGTATCAGGACCATAAACATTATTTTCATTTCCAGCCTCCTGGCTTGCATTTTCGCCTTTATCGAAGAAACCCTGTAAAATTAAGCGTATTTTCTTTTGCTAGTGTATATTTTCGACTCGCGCTCTAACTAAACTGATTCAACGAATCACAAAAACTGTCAAAAAAGTTTTTGTAGTACGAAATCTCATCATTCCAATCCAACAATGGAACCCGATCGGATATAACGTAAGAAGATAAGTAAAACCACCTATTGGAAAAAATAATTAATATATAATTCTTTTTACAACACTTTATATTCAAACTATATATGTTCAATTAATTGCAAGCGAGATTGCAAGTAGTATCAAAGTAGAAATCAAACAGGGAGTTGTCATATGTAACGTTGTGCCTTCGCCATTTAGCGTTACTGCATTATCTAGCACCTCGGAAAAGAGATACGCTATGAAGGCACTGATGTTTCATTAATGCATATTGGATATTTCATTTGACCTCAATCTATTCATAGAATAATTTTGATCTATCAATTTATCCAACGAAACTTGAAAAGAACTTTCACGGCTGATTCTCTCAACAAGAAATTGCTAGATCGAAGGTTATCTTCGAGAAGCAGCAGCAGAAGAATACCCATTGGGGTTCAACATAAAACGACAGTTGAGGTTAACGAACAGCAGGCTAGAAGGGCGGTGGCTTCAACAGTTTGTCAACTTCGTTCACCGATAAACCACTTCAGTAATGACCATTCTTGTTTTTCCCCACCAGTGTTTTCAGTCGGATGAAAATGTACACAGATAAATTTCCATTCTGTTACGTAGTTCTGCGAACGTTCAGTATGCGGTATGGTAATTGCGTTCTCGCTTAGGTGGGTGTATTGAACGGAAATAGGCAGACCCGATGTCAACTGTTTTATACGGAGGTCTGGAAGGTTGAGATGGAAGAAGCGAAGGCAGGGCGGAAGAAACTTTTTTTTGTAAGCTATGCGAAATAAGGGTAAAAGACAAGCGGAAATGAATAAATATTTCTTCGTTGTTCAGCTATAATTAATGGACATTTTGAATATCACTCCCAATTTCATGATCTTACGTAACACGTAACACATATTCGGAAAATTTTTCTCGGAACATTTGATTGACAACGCATTAGAAGAATTCATGGTTCAGCCTATTTGTGAACTTGTAATGTTTGCATTGAATAAAATGTTCAAATGAAGAATCTGAAGGGTTTTTCAAGAATAATTTTCATTTTGATAGAAAAAAACAAGTAGGTATATTTTAACACGTTGGCTGCCAACTACGAGATAACTCGGTTTTTTTTTGCTAGAGATAACTCGGCTTTTTTTGTTAGAACGTCAACCACGAGTAAATTCGTACCATGTTTACTTGCTATATTCGTGCAGATGCGATTTAACTCTAAAAATATAGGTGTTAATATGGATAGATGTCTCTGGAATAACAAAAAAATCAATACTGGCTTATAGGAGCATGAAATTCATCAGTAAATGAACAGAAAATATAATTATGAAAAATTTACAAAATAATTCGTGCAACTTTATTTTTTTATCATCTTCTATACGTGTTGATGGAGGTCCAATCACACGACCAGTTCAAAAAAATGCACCAAACAGTGACATGATGCGGATGGAGGCTTTTCAACAAACATCCTTGGATTTTTCGAATCCGAAATCCGACAATTCTGCTTAGTAGCCTTCGAGGTGAAAATAGGCCTCATCACTGACCATGATTTTTCGTTGGAAATCATGATCATTTTGATACATTTCAAGGATCTAATCGTAAAAGATTGTATTAACCGAACCAAAAGTATTAAAATCTAAGTCAACATAAAATACGATGTGATGTCCTTTGCGGAATGCCTTATTCCCAAGATCGACGTGGAATCGACCAACCTGGATTTTTGTCAACACTACGGACCATATAGCAACAATATCTACGCTTGTTCTTGAGCGACGCACACGGTTTCGATTCTCCACATCACTAACTTGAAAGTAGAGAGGGTGAATAGATTTCATCGAGAACGTTAGCTATAATAAAAGGCGTTCAAAATGTAGTGGAATAATTTATGAAAAACCAATTCGAGTCAAGAACGGATGTATCCATAAAATTAACAAATCAGATCAAACTTTTTTAGTCTAATCAACCGTTTTCTCTCTCCAAATATTAAATCGCCAATTCAAGAAACCCAGTAAAAGACTGCAACGATTTAGCACGCCTTAATTCATGTTACGCTACTGGAATTTTCAAAGACGCGGTAACTTGTCAATTAATTGTATGCTATTGGTCGCCGGTGAAGCGCCAACGGATGCGTGCATCTAGATAAAGAAAGATTTTAATAATGATTGAGACTTCAGGAAAGAAACGTACCTTGTTTTAGATTTCGGCCATTACTAGTTCAATTTGAGTTTTAGAATTTGATTTATCGGCGAGAATTGTGTCGGTATTCTCGGTAAGTGTTGACATGAATATTTGCATTCAACGAGTAATAATCTCCCCAGAACGAATTGATTAACTTTGAAACAGTAGTTTTTTTAGAGTCATCCATCTTATAGAAACGTATTTTAGGTTTGGTAGAATTCTTTTTGTGTCAAGTAATTCCAGCAAAACTCCTTCTCAGGTTTATTTTCTGATAAATGTAATGATTTCTTTATAATTCCTTGGTTAGAAATCCGAGAAGAAGTTGTAAATTCAGGTTAACATATTCTAATATAGTTGTTCATTTTTCCAAAGCACCTCCCGTGGGATTGGAACAACAGAAACCTCTCTTGGGATTGAAAAACATCAAGAAGTACTTCCTTGAGAATTTGGAATACTACGTACGATAAACCACTTTAGTTCCTGAAACTGAGAGAATACCTGCGTAATAATAATAATAGTGTCTTTATTTGGCAAATTTTAGGGGCGAATTCTAGCCAAGGCTACTCCACACTACACCCGACAATATACAAAGAGAGAAAAAACAAAAATAAATATTAATGAAAGGAAATACAACAGAATTATATAGACCATGAATATCACCAAAACTGAAACTCATTTACAAAATCTGTATCTGGCTTTTAAATAATACATTCTTCAATTCTCTTCTCAATGGGTTCAAAGAAGAACCCCCACATGCAATTAGCATCTCATTATGCAATTTCACCGCATTAAATGTGAAAGAGCGCTGTAATACCTGGCGTTATTACATCAACTTCGCTGAATGGGAATTGGAGTACTATAGCTTCCTGATAAGATCTGGTGTTTAGAAGGCTGAAAAGAATTTACAGAAGGGGTTCCATCCTAATAGCAAAGTAATTAATAAAAAACCGATTTAAGTTAAGTTATTATTTCAATATAATTTGTTTAGAGTGAAAAGGATCGATCTTTGTATATTTTAATTTTATTAAACTTGTAAAATCCTGGGTAGGAGCTTTGTTGCCAAATAAGTCAAACCACCCATAGAAATTAGTGTTTAGAGTCTCATGGGCAATTGTAACGTTACAAGACACATAAAGTAATTCACGACCAGTACGTACTGAAGTGATACCTGCTGATTTTTTAATTATTTGATTAATGTGAGATGAGTTCTTTTTGAAGGACTGTAGCTATGTATTAGGTAATAAAATCTCGACCAATTCTTGCAATTCTTGACACTTTTTGTAAACTGATTCGTTTCGAAACTTCAAAACACCAAGAATTATCATGCAACAAAGTTGCAAGATGACTTCCGTAGATTACAGCCTGGAGGTGATGGAACCTCACGTTCTGAATTATATAGGGACGATCACCAAATTACATTTCCAACAAGATAATGCACGACCACATACAGCCAGAATTACGTTGGTCTCATTTTGAGGACAATCAAGACAAATTGTTGCCTTAACACCCTAGATCTCTTGATCTTTCATCCTTTGAACACGTATGCAAAATTATGTAAAGAATATTACTCTGTTGACGCCATCCTCCACAGACTTTAGCGACACGTCGTACAAGTAGCCTGGGTTCAGATAACTCAAGAAGATTTCAGTTAGCACACTATTCATTCATTATTGATTTTTTTTTAATTTTGATTGATAACTGATCTAACCCTGAAAGATATATATCCATATAATTTTGTTTCATAACTTAATTATAACTGGGTGATCATTTTTCCATATCTTAGTATGTTTTTAAATTAAAAAAAAAATCAAAATGTGATATAGCGATACATTCTGACAGCAGGCTGCAGCCAAAGCATCGAGCTAACATATCATAGATTCTAAGATAGTATCGAAGTGCCGAAGAAAACTCAACGAGATAGATAATAACATGGTACCAGGTTAAGTGTGAGGCAAACACAATTTTTAGAAAAAGAAATAAACTTCTGTCATTGACCCAGAACCTTTCCGGGGTATAGGTGAATGTACCCACAAGAAATAATTTCAGGAGACCGAAAAAAAACATTGACAGAAACTTTCTGGTATGGATCCTTTCAAATACTTTCTTTTGATACTGCGATACATAAGAAGTATCTACTCAATGGATTCTTTGCAGGGTATTACCGCCTCAGGAAGCACCTCAGAATGAGGAAAATGAGATGCTTCGAAGAAATAACTTTCTTGAAACCATCCCATGCTGGAGTTCATTAGAACTCTAGATCTGAAGGAAGAGACTATGACGACTAATTTCAAAAACAGATCTATTGGGGGGGAATTGCACAATAAACCATAAAGGTTGAGGTACAATGAAATCCCCCTCAAATGTACATTGAAATCTACATTTTAATTTTTGATTATCAGAAAGAATAACAATAACAATCCAATTCCTTCGCAACATAAAAGGTTAAGGCAGAAAATTTCAAATAATCATACCATCAGATATTTAAAGAATTCCCTCAGAATTTTAACCTCGACTCCTGCGAGAAAAATACTCGTGTAGAACTCAGCCGATCAGATAAAAAAATTATTAAGAGGGAACACCACTACGTGGTGCTAATTTCAGCTGAAAACGAATTTGTTCTTACAAATCACCGATTTATATGGAGTTTCCACATAATTTCCATAAAAAATAATATACATGGAAGAAAGTAAATATTTTCAATTTAGGAAAGAAAAATTGAAAAAAAAATGGTAACTTTCCGTTTTTCGCAAGAAAAATTGATGATATGAACTTTGTACAAAGCACTGATAAATTTTCAAAATATTCGTGAAAAAAACCTACTACAAATCATTACAAAAAAGTTAAAACTATAATTTCTTGAAAGTCGTCGTACAGTGCTGCCCTCTCCTCATTTGCTTCGAAAAAAGAAGGAAGATGAAGTGAGTGTATACAACTTCGTCACCGTTCAAGTTTGGTCATCGCTGGAGCGCCAGAGACGAAATGAATGGTTACCAAATTTTGAATGATATGCAAAAAACCTCGTGGTGGTAATCCCTCTCAATGAACATTTTCTAATATCTCTCACGTCCAATTAGACGAGATAAATAGAGAATTATTGCATTATACAGAGTCGAACCGTTCTCTTTCAATTTATGGCCGGGTGTAGTTTTAAATATATCGTAAAAACCTGGGAAAGAGTTTTCATTCCTGCACCTTCCCTGAGAATATTATTTCTCTATTTCTGTATCGTAATGAGTTCATTACAGTTCTAAAAAACAGTGCTGTAATGAACTCATTACAGCATCGTTTTCAGATATATTTTTCGTTTTGTGGTAGTCTATGCTGACTTCCAATCCTATCAAATTTCAACAAACGTCAATAATTGTCAATATAATATAATTTGGGGATATAGAGAAATGATTCGCTACATATTCGCAAATTCTCATAATTCTGGTAGTGTTCAATCGATTTCGTCAGACATAATTCACGAATTTAATGTGTAATTGTAAATTATGTCTAAATTTGAAACATACGATTCATATTCAAATTCCGTAATCTGTCAATTTTCGTAACAGTCACACCAACTGCCAAGATACAATACAAAAGTCACTAGGATATATAATCTGAATTTTTCATTGAATTTCGACGATATTTCGCAAAACTTGACTGAAATAGAGAAAATATCGTCTAATACTCGTTGCAGAAGGCAATTCCAACACTCATGCGTTCCAAAACTCGCTCCTTCGTCGCTCGTTTTCGAATTTCGCATTCGTGTTGGAATAGGAGCCCATTCTGCAACTTGTTTTAGAATATACTATTAGTTTGCCTTCATCGAATATAATAAACAAAAAGGACGTATACATAATAATAAAACATATCGGACGCTGCAATAAATTTTTTCACGTTTTCCCAATCAGATTCATCAAAACAGATTTATCTTTATTCAAAAGTAAAATTCGAAACCACTCATCGGAACATCCTAAATACTCATTCGTGTATTCACAATAGAGTTATCAAAACATAATCAGCGTGAATACCAATCACAATATCCCATAAAATCAGCCATACCTCAACGTTTTCTGTCATTCTAAAACATCATTCATCATCTCTAAGTGAGCATTCCATTCGAACGCTCATAGTCGAATCTTTTCGATCTTTCCACCCCACTAATAGTCCGAAAACCGACTCGAACCTCGCCGATAAATGGAAAGGGACCGACTTCCAACCTCGACACTAATTTAGGATTAGTTTTTTTCGCGACCGATGTTGTTTATGAGCGATCCTGGCAAAAACTGTCGTATCGATTCCCCTTATACGGATATAATTGAATTATGCCAAGAGTACATCAAAGAAAATTCATTGTAAAAGCGTGGAAACCTTGACAGAGAAGGAGGTTATTCTATATGGATACCTAATACCTCGGCATCGGAGCTATTTGAGGATAAACGATTGGCCATTAATTGGTTCAAGTTCAGTTGTGGTTGAACGCCTGTTTATAGATGTCAGGAAACCTTCCATTTCGAGACAAAATAAAAATTGCACTCTTGAAAATATTTAGGTCGATTAATGGAATTAGAAGTTTGTCAATTTGTTAAATGGTTTTCATTTTGACTCTCAGAGCTAACGCTAATTACTAGAAGAATTTGGAACTAAAGGGTGTTTTTTAGAGCTATAGAACTTTAAATTGCAATAAAACAACGATGGATTATTCGATTGACATGAATTTTATTTATCCGCAAGATAATCTTGTGGCATTTCATTTCAAATATGATTTCTGGCATATGACCGCCACGGCTGGCTCGGATGTAGTCCAATCTGGACGTCCAATTTTCAATGACTTTTTCCAACATTTGTGGCCGTATATCGGCAATAACACGGCGAATGTTGTCTTCCAAATGGTCAAGGGTTTGTGGCCCATCCGCATAGACCAATGACTTTACATAGGCCCACAGAAAGTAGTTTAGCTGTGTTAAATCACAATTTCTTGGAGGCCAATTCACAGGTCCAAAATGTGAAATTAGGCGGTCACCAAACGTGTCTTTCAATAAATCGATTGTGGCACGAGCTGTGTGACATGTTGCGCCGTCTTGTTGGAACCACAGCTCCTGGACATCATGGTTGTTCAATTCAGGAATGAAAAAGTTAGTAATCATGACTCTATACCGATCACCATTGACTGTAACGTTCTGGCCATCGTCGTTTTTGAAGAAGTACGGACCAATGATTCCACCAGCCCATAAAGCGTACCAAACAGTCAGTTTTTCTGGATGTAACGATGTTTCGACATACACTTGAGGATAAGCTTTTCTCCAAATGCGGCAGTTTTGTTTGTTGACGTAGCCATTCAACCAGAAGTGCGCTTCTTAGCTGTACAAAATAAAATGGATGTAGTGCGCGATACGTATTCCGCACAGAACCATTATTTTCGAAATAAAATTGCATTATTTGCAAGCGTTGTTCAGGCGTGAGTCTATTCATGATGAATTGCCAAACCAAACTGAGAATAAATCATTTGACAGCTGTTAAATCGGTCGCCATCTTGAACAGTAATGCCAACTTAAAGTTATATACCTCGAAAAAAACAACCTATACAATAAAACGCAAAAAAAAACAGCTAACAGCGGGACCAAACTGCTCTAAAGAAAAACTTCTGTAATTATTTATATCATCTCTATCACCTTTTTCAAACAATGGAGTTACTTTAGATATCTTCAATGAGTCAGGATATGTATTATTGTCGATGCACAAATTGTAAAGTTTTGTAAGGAGCATCACGAAATGATTGACATTTTTCGTCGAAAGATAGCATCGTATACAAAAGATCGCCTAAACATTGATGTCGAATTCCTGAGCAGGTGCAGAAGCTCCGGTGCTCTTAGATTACATTGCCGCAACTGGGACCGCTTTATAAAAAGGTTACTCGAATAGGAAGGACTCCCAAGCCGCAGAACTCTATGAGTTAGGGGCATCACATTTAAAGCAATCCGACTTTGCATATTGAGCCATCCCAATTAATTTATGAACTTAGAGATATTGCGGGAAGATCTTGGTAGTTCGAATACAAATCGACAACATCAATTCTGCATCCTCTGAAGTCTATTTCGATCATGTTGATCCAGGCAAGGTTCATATACACATAAGGCATAATTGAAATGTGATAGCACCAATGACTCAGATGAGTATTTTTTCAAAAGAAAGTTAAAGATTTCCCTATTATTAAAAAGTAATTTCAAAGCATAAAATGCCCTCTGTAGAAGTTTGCTCACGTGCTGGGTGAACTTTGACTTATTGTCAATCAAAATGCCCAAACTTCTGGTACTAACTACCTTTTCGAGTTTTTCACCACAGATATTAATCTTGAGGGAGGAATAAATCTCATGTTCACGATTAGTAGGACCAAACAATATCAATTTTGACTGAAAAGTTGAGCCGAGAATGTGATTTGATGACCACTCATGCATCCTCATACTCGTGAGTACAGCTCCCTCAACATCATCAGAAAAAAACGGAAGGTACAATTGTGCATCATCAGCAAAACAATGTAGAGAAGAGTAGCGAATACAACTTAAAAGATCAGCCGTATAAATGATGAAAAATAAGGGCCAGCGCTATATACCACAAAAGCAACAACACATTGGCAATTTTACAAGAAAAGTTTTATGGTCGAGATCTTGTGATTTAACATATTTAGACTTTTTTCTTGGGGCCACGTGAAAGATAGGGTCACCCAATGCTCCACAATCGATTCAAGTCCTTGAAGATGAAATTCAGCCGCTTATGTGCGAAGAACTCATGAAACATTTCATGAAAAGCATATGATGCTGCAACCGTAGCCATTAATGGATATCTTCCTCTCTACAATGGAATTAACAAACATTGCTTTCTCTTTAAACAACTCGTTTTCAATATCAAACTGGAACCTCTTATTGCAAAACCCTTTGTTTGTAATTAATATATTATACATGCATTAAATGGCTTCATTACGATGATCCCAAGAAAATTATAGGGATATCCCGGTCATGCTTCCACATCGACGGCCAAACGAATATTCACGTTCCCAGGTCATGCTCAGTATTTGGTGGGACCAGCTCGGCGTAGTGTTTTATGCGTTGTTGAAACCGACTGAAACAATCACAGGCGATCGTTATCGAAAACAATTAATGCGTTTGAGACGAGCATTGAAAGACAAACGGCCGCAATACAACGAGAGAGACATGATATAGTAATTTTACAGCATGATAATGCTCGACCCCACGTTGCGAAAATGGTCAAGACATACTTGAAATAGAAAGTCCTACCCCACAAGGCCGCATTCTCCAGACGTTGATCCTTTGGACTATCACTTATTTCAATCAATAGCACACCTCCTGGCTGACCAGCACATTCGGCTTAAGAAGAAGTGAAAAATTGAATCGATTCGTGGATTGCTTTAAAAGATGACCAGTTTTCTCAACGCGGGATTCGTACGCTGCCCGAAAGATGGGGGAAATAAGTAGCCAGCGATGGACAATACTGAATCATAAATGTGTAACCAGTTTTTCACAATAAAGCTTCGACTTTCGGAAAAAACGGCGAAAGCAAAGTTGTACGCCTATGTAGTTTCCAACAAAATCTTTATTCAAATTTTGAATTGAACCATTTCAAAGCGTGAAAGTTGAAGTGACGTAAGAACAGTTTTTTCCTAAATGATTCAGAGGATTATTATTATTTTTTGTTGCCCTATATTATTCGATGATTACAAGTACAAGCCAATCTCCAGGCAGCCTTCGAATTGAGTAAACACAATATCGAAAATAGGATACAGTGTAATGAATAACGTAATAATAATAAACCTTTAATCATGTTAGTTATACATCAAGTTGACAGCATTTCACTCATATAAACCAATAACGTAATGAAAAATAGACGTTGACAACTAGGACCAACACACGAAATCGATTTCTGATAATGGCCCCAGCCAAATATTTGCTACTTTACACCTGAACAACCCTAGTGACTGGTACATGGCAACTTGTGTTATGATGGCATAACTTCATCAACGATTCTATCGATTTCCAAACAGTGGAGATTCCTTTCAAACGGCACCGTTATTGCTATTCCTTTCAAGGACACGTCTTTCAGTACGTGATGGATTATAGGTCAGGTTCATGTAATTTTCGATTAGATCGAGGAGGTATTGCGTTATGAATGAGGCAATTCAATTATTTACGATATTTGAATCAATCGAATTCGATGAGGAAGATAGAAAGTTTATTGGAAGAAGGAAAATTCTGAGAGTATAAGAGGAAGAGGAAATTGTTATATCAGGTGTTTTTTTGGACCAGCTAAATATCGAAGTACTCAGTAACTTGCACATAATGGTTGATTTTTTCTTATATCATAAATTATCTCAATTCATTAAAAATCTCAGCAGTACCTATATGGCTGTTGAGTCTGAACTTGGAATGATTTTATGTCGGAAATTCAATCACTTGTGGTATCACTACTGAATAGTTTTCGAGAAACCCTTCAACTAACAGAATGATTACCAAATAAGTTTTATTCAATTTTCTGAAAATACCTCTAGAACGTGGATAGGCTGAAAGGTTCGTAGGATGACACATAGATGACGCTAAAAGCATTGAATCCATTTGATTTTGAAATAGCCCTAAGCATCGGAAAATGTTTTATAAATTTGACAGCTGGTGGACAATAGTCCACCCAATCAAGTAATATCTAACTCGATTACATTTTCAATAGAATCCTTTGGTCTAATAATTCTTCTTTTATTGTCATTAGTTTAAAGCTTTTTCCCCATGCAAAAATATATTACATGATATTTAAGTTTCTTTTCAAACTATAAAAATCATCAAAAGTGGGTATCAGTTTCAGATGACAATTCAACCTAGTGCCTATTTAGAATAATCTGTGAACGTGTTAAATCCGAGACCTTGGTGGTCACCGAATATAATTAATTACCTGAAGTTCAGATAATTATAGATAGGCACTTGGCTGATTTGCCTTCTGAAACTGAAATTTTTGATGATTTTATAGTTTGATTATAAACTTGAATATCATGTTATATAATTTTGAAAAAAGAAAAAAAGAGATTTACAAATGATTCTAACAAAGTTGCAGAATGGGCTCCTATTCCAACACGAATGCGAAATTCGAAAACGAGCGACGAAGAAGCGAGTCTGGAAGTCTGTGAGTCCAAAAAAACCATTTTCGGGCGTGTTGCGTACAATATTTTTTCGGCAACCATGTAAAATAACACTATTGTTGCTGCTTTCCATATTTTATTGCGATTGCGATCAAAAAACATGCAAATTTTTGACAACTAATTTCATATGAACTGTCAGCCGTTATCTCGGTTGCTATGGATTCTTAGATTCTTTTCCGGCCTAGTCCGGGAAGTACGTACTTTCCGGACTAGGCCGGGAAATGCTACTTTCTCAGAGAAAAAGCGTCCGGGAAGTGAGCACTTCCCGGACGGTTGCCGAAAAAATAGTTTTACTGCGATGATGAACTAATTATATTGTTTTAAAAAACGGATCATTTTATAGTCAGTTCACTATTCAACACATGTTTGATTGATAGGAAAATAATAAATATTTGCGAGAAGTTCACAATCAAAACAATGACTTACAAGGTGTGTATAAATGCTTTTCCACAAATCACACTAGTTAAAATAGTAGACTACTCACAGAACGAAAACTCAGCAAGTCGTAAATTTCAACTCCTTCCGAATTATGCTTCATTCTTCACCAACACAGCTTTTGTTAATTTGCATATCACTTATTCATTTAGAAATTAATTAAGTGGCCGCGAACTGATTACGTTTAGGAAATTCAGAGAAATTTTCAATGGGCAATTTTCTCTTAACTTTAGGAGATTCTAAGATAACTGAATATGAATGAACTATCATGCCAATCGAAGACATGATTCTTTTGTAGATAGTGAAAAAAAATCCCTATTTCAGTAATAGATGTGGTTCATGCATGACGAGGTAAACAATGAAACGACAAATGATTAATTCATCCGAGACTGAAATATTTGATAAAGATTAAACTTCAGGGGCATCAAATGAGTGGAGTGGGCCGCATCAATCGATTAAGAACAGCGAGAAATGTTTTTCAGTAGAGGTTTCTCCATAATTGATTTCATTGTATTATTTTTTTGTTGAAAATATTTATATTGCATTTATTTCAAGGCAACTAGGTTACATTGAAATGGAACTGAAAAAATTCCAGAAAAGCATTTGAGCGCTCGTTCATTCATGCTCTAATTCTACCTTTGCAGATCAGAAAACATGTATATATAGGGTGTTTCCAAATTAGACGTGAACCTTGAAGGAGGTCTTCGTATCATTTGCTGTCGATTGAGCTATATTGATTGATTAAAATAATTTCTCACCTTACTTCATGTTTCTCCAATTTTTTCTACTTCTTTCGAATTTGATTTGAATTTTGGATTATTATCATTAGAGAAGGATATGATATGCATGAAAACAACAAAACTGTGGTTTATTAGATATGTTGAATAAGAATTTGTATCATTTGAAAGTTGGTATATGAAGAAGAGAATAAATAGTAAATTTCAAATATGAATTTACCTGCAACTTTTGAATTACACAATTTATGTATGACAAAATTATTTTACAAACTTGCCAAATTTATGCATTTTCTGAAAAAGGTTTTCGTTAGAATGCAGGCACTAGTTTTATTTCAGCAGTATTAATTTGGAAGAGGAGCGAAGCAAAGAAAGAAAAGTGATGAATTGAACATTTTTATATTACAATTAACCTCAAAATTTCAGTTGAAAATGTATTCATAAATTATGTTTGAAATAACCTCCACCATTCCTTATTCAAGCACGTGCCCTCTTTCTAATTTTTCAGTTGTTAATTTCCGCCTGAAATTTACTCTCAATCTTCTCGCTGCTCCATTCTAACGGTGTTAAGTCCGGAATTCTTGCTGGCCACGAAATTCAAATTCCTTATTATAATCAAATTTGGTCAACGTAGAAAAAATTGACAAAAAACATATACAATATACATATACATATACATATACAAATTGAATTTCAATCTAGTTAAATCTGTTGTTGAGAAAAAATTCCATATTTTTTCATATCAACATGAAATTTCGCACGAAGCTTAGAATTGTTTACTATTATATATCCATATATGAACTTTCAACTCGGTTAGATCTTGTCAATGAAATATCAATAATTTTTCGATATTCTGCTTGCATTTATAATTGTCTGAATGACGCGGTCAGCTCGATTTTTGGAACCTTTATTTTATATATACACATAAATTATCCACTCAGTTGAATCTGTTGTCGCTACATTAAGTATTTCTTTCGATATTTTTCTTTTTCATCTGTGGTAACGTGATTAGCACGAAATGAAGCTTGAAATTGTTATTTTACATCCAAATGAAAAATTTAATCTCGATCGAAAGGGTAGTTTTCCATTAGGTGCAGTAAACAGAAAACCATAATTTTCCAACAGATGGCTTTAGTTTTATCTCTATCTCGCGTTCTATAAGTCCGATCGGGTTCCACTAAAGAAAAACATATAGTAATTTAACATCAGATGACATGAATAACTACTTGGTATCGATTGGGATGAAAATAGGTGATAATACCCAAATTTCACTGGATGGATCGAGGGGACTACTCGAGAATAAACACGAACAGAATTTGGAGTCCATGTTCGTGTTTCCTGTCACAGAAGAAGAAATAATGCACCTCTGCAGAAAACTCAAAAGTAAGAATTCGCGGGATATTTATGGAATGTCAGTGGCGCTTTTCAAGCAGGCTTGCCCTTTTCTTGTGGTACCACTTTGTAGACTGTTCAATGATTGCATGTCACAAGAAATTTTTCCTGACGAGCTTAAAGTAGGACTAGTTAGTCCTATTTTCAAGAAAGATGACCCAGACGAATTTGCAAACTACAGACCGATATCTGTGTTACCTGCTGTATCCAAAATTTTTGAGCTGATATTGAGGGACAGACTGCATGGGTTCTTTGAAAAACATTCCATAATTCATGAATCCCAACATGGTTTCAGACAAAATAGGTTCACAATAACAGCCCTGACGCAGGTCATTGAAACAATTGTTGAGGCGTATGAGAGAGGAAATGAAGTGGAGCTTACATGTATGGACCTGAGTAAAGCGTTTGATAGCGTAAACCATGAAATTTTACTGATGAAACTTCATCATTATGGAGTGCGAGGTGGAGTGAATAACTTGCTCAGATCTTACCTTACGAAGAGAAGTCAGGCTGTGATATGGTGCGATGAAGTATCGGCTCTTGGAGTGTTGACGGCTGGAGTCCCGCAGGGGTCCATATTGGGACCACTGTTGTTCATCATTTATATGAATGATCTGTTTCGGAACGTCACCGTGGAGATGGTGGGCTACGCGGACGACACTGGCTATCTTAGCACCTCGAAATCTCGGGATAAACTTTTGAGGGAATCGATGGTGGCAGAAGGGGAGGCTTCGTCGTGGTTTTCGATAAATGGTTTGCTCTCCAACAGTGAAAAAACTCAGAAATTGGTGTTCACCAACAGAGAAATAAATCAAAATTCTCTGACATACTTAGGACTAGAATTTCAGTCATCTCTGAGTTGGAGTAAACACATCGACACTCTCTGTAGAAAGCTGTCAACGGCATTATTCATGATACGACGTATCAAAGAAATAGCAGATTTGTTGACAGCTAAACAAGCTTATTATTCTGCCTTTCACAGTGTGGCAAGCTATGGAATTATCTTATGGGGTCATGCTGGGGATGCCGAAAGAATTCTTGTGAAACAAAAAAGAGCATTGAGGATATTATTTGACATGGGAAACACAGAAAGTTGCAGAAATATCTTCAAAAGGGAAGGCATACTCACGATTACTTCCATTTTCATACTTACATGTGTCAGTTATATCCATGCAAAGAGGGATAAGTTTCCAAAAAACTCAACATTTCACGATTATAATACACGTGATAAAGATAAATATGCAATACCCCGCCATCGAATGAAGAAGGAAGAACAAGGACACAATTTCATAGCTTTGAAACTTTATAATAAACTGCCAGACTTTTTAAAGACTCTGGGGAAGGCACAGTTCCACAAGAAAGTAAAAGAATTATTGCTTGAAAACACGATCTACTATCTACACGAGTTCCTCGCCCGATCTTAGCGTTTATATAGTGTATTACTTTATTTGTTGATTTTATCTGTATGATAATATTATGTTTTGTATTTGTATCTACACATCTATTATTTTAGATATATTATTCCATGTTTTATTGACGTGTCATGTAACTTTTGATGACTAGAATTTGTACATGAAATCTTTGTACAAATAAATAGTAAATAGTAAAATAGTAAATTGCGTTAGAAATATGAGTTTTCGTATTATCAAAACTTTTTTGATAGTTTTGTGATAAGTTCACTCACTTTAGTTCGAGAGCGGGTCAAAGATGGACACTAGCAAAGAGAAAATACGCTATTTTTCACAGTTTTCCTTCGATAAAGACGAAAGTGCAAGCCAGGCGGCTGTAAATGTAAATAATGTTTACGGTCCTGATACTGTAACAGCCAATCACACACAAATTTGGTTTCGTCGATTCCGTTTCGGTAATGTTCGAGGCCAATTGTCTAAAATGTCCATTAAATCATGTGAGCACTGTTTCGATTGCCCAAGTGCTAAAGATTGCACAAAAATCCATTTGGAACCATTCGCACAGGGCTGGTCTCAAGAAGAAGCTCGATGTATGGTATGGGTACCAAACGAGTTAACACCTCATATACCGAGTTTTCATCTGCGATTCGCGGCTGAATCGCAACAAAATTGACCCATTTTTTAAGCGATAGTGAATAGTGGATCTCTTACAACAACGTCAAGCGAAAACGGTCTTGGTCGAAATGCAGCGAGCTGACGGAAACAGTGGCCAATCTAGGATTGACGACAGGAAGGTTTTGCTATGAGTTTGGTGGGATTGGCTGGGAATTAGCCACTATGAGCTGCTAACTCACGGCACAACTGTTCATTCAAAACTGTACTGTCAACAGTTGGAGCGTCTGAAGGAAGCAATCGCCTAGAAACGGTCAGCTATATTTTTGGTAGAGCGTTTTCGGGAAAAGATATGGCTGCCGGCATTAATTTTAGATGATGAGGTTAAACCACAGAAGAAGAAAAGAAAATGAGTTCATGAGGCATGGAAGAAGAGAAACACAAGGGGGGTTTATCAAGATATTCAAAGAATTGATCGACGATGAAAGAAATGTTTTTTCAGTATTTCACAATGACCGAGAGCTGTTTCAACATATTTTTATTGCACAGTAAACTGATGATGCATAAAAGCAAGATTTACTTAATTTTTGTTCTTTTATTAAACAAGCATTATTTTTCAATCATTGGTTAAGTTGAGTAATATTATCTGTATCAGGTTGTTGTTAATGAAAGTCTAAGAATTTACCGTCCGTCAAAAATTATCGATCGGAACAAATCGTCTGCTGACGTAAAGGTGACTGGTGAGACTGATCTGGGAATCTATCTTTGAATAATCTTTTTCATCCATCACTGCCAACAAATTTTCCACGCCGAAACAAACGCCAAACTAAAAATTTTTGCATAATTCTTTATAGATATATTATAGTAAATCGAAAATTTGGAAATTATTGAAATTATCGTAGTATATCGGAAATTTGGAAATTATTGAAACTATTGAAATTATTGGGATGATTATTCAGAAAAAATATACGTTAAATTCAAAAGAGCGATCGCGACTTGTGTAAACTGATCTTATCTTAGAAGCAGGATGTTTTATTTTTCAATTATTGCTTTTCTTAGTTATCGTCTCACTGTGTTGGTGAAGTCGATATATTCTTCACGGATAAGAAAAATAATTCAGATACGGGGAAATCTTGAATTATCTGAGTTCGATACATGCGAAAAACCGTTATGGTCGTTCTCAGATGACACAGCAAAAAGTTCGTTAGGCAAAGTCGAAGTATGGTTTTTGTTGAGACGAAAGAAAATCTAGTTTGAAGCCGAGGTGGGGTCTGTTGACGAAAAATTGAAGAAGGATAACAAATTTTTTAACCGATGATCTAATTGGCATGGTATCTTGGGCAATTGTTGGGGCGGTCTTAGATAAGTACGATGTTACGATTTTGTTGAGGTTGAAGGAAGAAGTCGGTATCGCTTAGGGTCTCTTATTGAGAAGGGTTGAGAATTCGAACGTCGGTCGCGAAAACGGACTTGGAGCAAAACAATTTCTTTTCAAGATCAGAGTAATATTTAATGAGGATAAGTTAAATAGAACGGTAAATTGGTATATGAGTGAGTTTTCGGGATTTTAAGTATTCGAGAAAAGGAATTGTTTTGGCTCTGAGAAAGGAAGAGGTCAGAAATAGAAAAATAGGAATTTTTTTGGGATAAAGTTCTGGAATTTGTTTTGGTATAAATTAGATTAGCTCGGAGTGCTCGAATCGGGAGTTATTAAAAAGGAATTCCATGTTTCGAGCGAAAAGTTTAAAGAAATTAAAACTAGGTTTAGGCAGGGCCTAATTACTCACCTAGCACTGCGGGATGAGGGCAAGTTAACAATCTTTTGGCTATTCGATTTTTATTTTGTTTTGATGATTTTTGAATACTTTTTCGATGGAGATAAGTTTATATGAGTAGTCCCGATTATCCCAAGTTCAAAGTTGGTTATTTTTGTTTTTTTTTGTTGAATAATATATTATTTGAGACATTTTGTTTTTAATCATAAAGTTTTGGCCGTTGAGTCAAATATATAAACATTTCGTGGATATTGTAATTTTGGATATTTTTTATTTCTCTTTATTATATTTAAGTTTGAAATTTTAATCGACTTTTATTAGCCCAGAAAACTAATCCTGTCCCTAGGGAAAGAAAGTCAACTAAAAAAAAGACCTGTCCATTGAAGCGACAGGCCGGACTCACACATAACATCTTTGTGAAACTTACATAATTATTCATTCTCCGAGACCTCTGGAAAGCCGCTCTTCCAGGGGTTGAAAGAACATCTCAATCGGAGATAAGTGAACGTTGGTCAACATTCTCTGACCAACCCAATCATGACAATATGTAATTGCAAAACCTTCAAAATTGTGTGTCACTCTACCCCTATTGCCATTTGATATTTAAGAGGGGGTTGCGATTCTGCTTAAGAGGACGAATTCACAATCACAAGAAGTCACCCTCCAAATAAAAATGGATCCGGAAATCCAGTACTTACGGAAATATGCGGTTTTGTTTGAGCCACCCTGTATAATGCAATATACACTACAGATACCGATATCCAACTGGGAGACTGTACGTTATACATCGACTTTTCAGGGCTATCTTTCAAAAAGACAAAATTTGTACGGGTAAAGAGAATCAGTTGTGACAGTATAACATTTAAAAGGCAAAAAAACCATATCAACCATTCTTGCGAAGTGAACACTATCGAAAATAAGTAGGTGAAGATAAAACTAAAGCTAGTTTGTTTTCATATTCTTTCAATTTCACGGAATGAACAGCTGTCGTTCATATTTCAAATACTTACCACATAATTAGACCGTTTACTTCCTGCTCATTAAGTTGATGACAATGCACAACGAGGCCCAACTTAATTTTATCTGGCAATGTAATAAGGCAAAGGAATTGTTATGACACCTTTACGATATGCAAACAAGGAGAGATCGATAGAGGGGAAACGAGACAAAAAACGCTTGTGGCTAAATGCTTTTCTTCATGGATAAGAAGTAGTAGAAAAGGAAAATTTTCTTGAATGAGCTTCAACCGAAAAACGGGGCTTTATGTCTGACAAAAAGATATTCCCAAAGAAAAAAAAAATAAAACTTGAAAAAATCGTTACATAAAATTCTTCGTCGATAAACGAAATTCAGTCTACGTTGATGTAACAGAAATGAAGAAGTAATGATCCGAAGAAAATTTCAACTATGCATAATACTTATTCATAATACGAATGAAGAAGGCATTGATATTCTTCTATGAGTTCAATATTCAAAAACGAGCCACGAAGTGACAAGTTTGAATGACCGAGTGTTAAAATAAGCCTTCTGTACGAGTATTAAACATTATTTTATTTATTTTCCTAATTCATTGTTTTGTTCTGCAAAAATATTTTGTGCAAGTTTTTCGATCTTTTCAGTTTTCATCAACTGAACAAGTCATCTTTAAAAATCCTTACATTGATAAAAACTAAAATCCAAGAAGACAATGTGATTTAGAACTGTAAGAACTGCCAATATCCTAAACCTATCAACTTTCGAGCTACAGTACCTTGGGGGATCAACTCCAACATTCAGTAGGTGATGAATGTTATCACTCAATTGAAAATAATTTCATCTAATAACTTGAACAAAAGGCAAAATAATGTAAATTAGGTGTTTTAGGTGACCACGAAAACATCTAGGAAATTATTAAAGTTGATTAAAAACTTTTTTACTCTTCAATCTTCAACATCCGACGGCTCAAAAGTTAAGAGTTTCAGGACAAAGATCAATAGAAACTTATTTTCTTGAAATCACACCCTCGGAGATCAGCATCTGAAAACCCCTATATTTCCAATTTAAATCTATCTGCGTGGTCCGTCAAAGAAAAAGCATTCACGAACCGACCTATCCTTCACACCACGAGCGATAAAATCTGAAAAATAATGATAATAAATCCTTTTCACTTTCAAGTTATGTCCCTTTTGATTACTTCTTGTTACTAGAAAAGTTTTACAAAGAGATCCTTATCCTTAAGAATGTGTGTCCTTATGAGCTTTCTAGAAGAAAAAACTCCAATGTCCTAAAGAACTTCCGAGCTACATCACCCTGTGGTAAAGTAAAAAAAAGGTTTCTATCGAAACTCCATCAACTAAAATTTATTCATATGAAATTTCAACGCGCGAGCATGAATTTATAATATTGAGATTTATAAATTGTTCACTCTGTGACATTCGTACAAGATATGAACTAGATATTTTCGAGAAACTATCGTGCAGGTGACTGCTTTTTCCGAAATAACTTTTTAAATTCTCTTTCATTTTAGGGTAGATTTTATATCTCGACCGTCTTACGTCCGACGAACAGTTTAGAATGAAGAAAAACTAAAAACGAATGAATTTCGTTCAATTGGATGTGTGATGAATGTCGTGTCACTCAAATGAATATAATTCCATCTAATAACTAGAAAAATGTAGATTTTCTGTTTCAAATGAGCACCAAAAACATTTATGAAGTGGATGAAAAAACATGTTCATCCTTAAATCCTCAACACCCAGTAGCTCAAAAGTTAAGAGTTTTAGGACAATGATTAATAAAAACTATTCTTCTTGAAATTACACCCTCGAAGATCAGCATGTGAAAGCCCTTGTAATTCCAATTTAAATATATCTGCGGGGTACCGTAAAAAAAGAAGGTCCACGAGCCGATCCATTCCTAACACCACGAACAAATCTGAAAAATAAACCCTCTTCACCTTCAAGTTATGGCCCTAATTATTGCTTCTTGTTATTAGTACTATCCCCAGAGAGGTGAGGTTGTTAAATTATAGTCCCAAAGATCTAATAGCTATACATAAACTACAGCAACTGATATCTATTGGTTACATGGATTTACGATCTCACTTATAGTAGAACAATTGTAAAAAGGAATTGATAGTATTTGTAAGCTATTTAATTTTTCCAATTGTTATCAACTGAAGAAATTACCCTCATTCTTAAATATCCCTTACATAGAAAAAAACTGAAATTCGAGTAAACCAGGTGTTTTACAATGAGATCCTAATATTTAAGAATGTGAATCCCTGTGCGCTTTCTAGAGGAAAAAACTTCAATGTCCTAAACTTATCAACTTTCTAGCTACGGCAACATGTGGTAAAGTTAAAAAAAATGCTCTTTATCGGAACTTCAAAAACTAAAATATATTTATATGAATCTTTGACGCGCGAGCAAGAAATATAATTTTTTATGTGAAAGATTTATAAATAATTCACTCTGTGACAAATGATGAACTTGATATTTTCGAGGAAATATTGTGCAGGTGACTGTTTTTACCCAAATTACTTTTGAGATTTTCTCATTCATTTTATATCTTGATCTACTTTCGTCCGGCGGATCAACGGTTTCAAATGAAACAAAAAAGCAATGTATTTCTCGAAAAAAAAATGACGACATTGTTTACTCATATCTATAATGTGAGAAAATGAGGTTTGATAACGAAGTTTCAACCAAATTACTTGAAATAATTCTTATCTTATACTTGAAGTTCCTGAATTGGAGTTAACGAAGAAAAATGAGATATTCTTTGGATGATTTCAAAAATGAAATGGCCCATATAGATAACCCCGCAAACACTTTGTTTTCGAAGTACAGGGTGTTTTTTGTAGTCCTACTTTTTTGTGATGCTTAACCAGTTTATCGAATCTTTATATTATTATTTAATTTAATTCAGTAGGTGATGGATGTTAACACTCAATTGAAAATAGTTACATCTGATAACTCGAACAAAAACCAGAATAATGTCCATTTGCTGTTCGAAAAGACCATCAAAAACATCTAAGAAATTGTTAAAGTTGATGTAAAACTGTTTTATTCTTGAATCAGTAGCTCAAAAGTTAAGAGTTCTAGGACAAATATTAATAGAAACTATTCTTTTTGAAATAACACCCTCGGAGATCAGCATCTGAAACCCCCTATATTTTCAATTTTAGTATATCTGCGGGGTACCGTAAAAAAAAGGGTCCACGAACCGACCCATCCCGAACACCACGAGCGACACTGCACGAACAAATCTGAAAAATAAATCCTCTTCACCTTCAAGTTAAGTCCCTTATTATTGCTTCATGTTATCGAGCACCATTGAAAACATCCTCACACAGGTGGACCGCGAAGACAACGCTCTTCGGCTCCAGGCGTACCGCATGTGACCCGCGGCGGCGGCGAACTGAGCCAAATGCAGGAGGAAGGCGGCGTCACATGGCAGAATCCGACGAGCACTGACCTAGTGCCGGCGGATTTGGCGAGAACAGCCCGTTCAGATGTTGGGAACGTATGATGGCAGGGTCTAGAGGGAGAGTGGAGCCGTAATTTTGGGGTTGGAAGGTGAGAATTCTTATTCGGGTCGTTCTGACTTCCTTATTGGGGTCTGGGGGGGATGAAGGACTAGACGGTGAGGAAAACCCTTTCGAATTTCGCACGTAGGTCGATCTGAACACCGAAGTTTGGTCATTTTGTCTTCGTTCGTCCTCGATCTGTTGAGTACCAGAGATCATAAGGGTAATAAATGATGTATTCATTAAACTTTGAGACTTGGATATGCTGAATGACAGTATTATACAGATTGAAAAATATAGGGTGTTTTTTTCGAGGTATTAACTTTAAGTTGGCATTACTGTTCAAGATGGCGACCGATATAACAGCTGTCAAGTGATTCTCAGTTTGGTTTGGCAATTCATCATGAATAGACTCACGCCTGAACAACGCTTGCAAATAGTGCAATTTTATTTCGAAAATAATGGTTCTGTGCGGAATATGTATCGCGCACTACGTCCATTTTATTTTGTTCAGCGATGAAGCGCACTTATGGTTGAATGGCTACGTCAACAAACAAACTGCCGCATTTGGAGTGAAGCTAAATCCTCAAGTGTATGTCGAAACACCGTTACATCCAGAAAAACTGACTGTTTGGTGCGCTTTATGGGCTGGTGGAATCATTGGTCCGTACTTCTTCAAAAACGATGATGGCCAGAACGTTACAGTCAATGGTGATCGGTATAGAGCCATGATTACTAACTTTTTCATTCCTGAATTGAACAACCATGATGTCCAGAAGCTGTGGTTCCAACAAGACGGCGCAACATGTCACACAGCTCGTGCCACAATCGATTTATTGAAAGACACGTTTGGTGACCGCCAGCCGTGGCGGTCAACTGCCAGAAATCATATTTAAAATGTAATGCCACAAGATTATCGTGCGGATAAATAAAATTCATGTCAATCGAATAATTCATAGTTGTTTTATTGCAATTTAAAGTTCTATAGCTCTAAAAGAAACACCCTTTAATAGACTTAAAGATTATACTCGTCCAGAAAAAAGGGTCACTAAGATTTTACATAATAGATTAACGTGTACAAATTGATGCAATAATATTTTGACCTTCATCTCTATTTCGTTAAAAATCAAAAAAATATGCGCAAAATGTAGATATATCGGCTTAAAACTTGATAAAAGAAACCAATTCCGAATAATTTTTCACGATAAATTCATCGTTTATCATTTGCGTTCAACATTGGCCATTGAAAAGTTTGTTTTCCACATGGGCTGAGCTAGAGATCTGTTTGTAGAACAATGAATGTTAGCCTATCTACAGTCCAGAGAATATTGACAAGGCATCAGGAGGCAGGCAGGTCCAGAAGACTTGGATTTGGAAGAAGAGGGTGCATAGCGTTGAGGGATGACAGATTCATGTTTTCCACAAATCTTCGAAATCGATCGATGGAAGTACGTCAAACAAACGCAAGAGAATGGACCGTGAAACAACGTCTCTCAGAATCGAATTTACGATAGTACAGATCTGCAACAGGTCCAGAACTTCTTAGAGATCATCGAATTGCGCATCTTCAATTTGTACGAGATCACATAAACTGGTTAGAAGCTCAGTGGCTCCAAGTTACTTTTTTCTGATGAATCCAGATTCAATATTCGGGGAGTTGATGCTCTTAAACGAGTTTATAGATGTCCAGGAGGTGTGTCTTAAGCAAAGAGTTGGTTTTTATGAATGGATCTTTAACAGCAGTAAGGTACATAGAGGAAATGCTTATAGACCATGTTCCACCTTATAGGTATACGATTTCTACAAAATTTCATGATTCCCGTAAAAATTTCAACTGAGGTATTTGAACAGTAATGATCAAATGAAAACATGAAACGTTTTTTTGCTCGCCAGTGTATGTTAAAAGGATTACAACAATACTCTGAAATAAAATAAAATTTAATTAGTGAACGAGAAATCTCAAAAAAAATTCCGAAAGTAAAGTATCTCAGTCATTCCGTATAAATTATACTCTTTCCTCAGACAATCAACACACATTCCAGAAAGAATAATCTCTCTAACTATCATGGTTCAAATTTTGTTTAGGAAACCTTCAGTCGAGACCAGAGAGAATCTCACCCAGGACTTCAAGACGTCCATCATCTCTCTCAATAATTTGCTTGAATTTTCTATGGTTCTGAACCCACTTTCTTTTCGTCACTATATCATAAGGATCCTTAAGAGGGAACACCACCACGTGGTTGCTCAGTTATTATGGATATTTCATCATACAAATCACCGATTTATATGGGGTTTTCACATAATTTCCTTAAACAATATTCTACATAAAAGAAATTGAATATTTTTAATTTTCCAATGAAAAATGAAAAAAATTCTTAAAAGAATTCTTAAATTTTTTAATTCGTACAGTACTGCCTTCTATTTATTTACTTCGAAAAATAAAGAAGATGAATTATGTACAACTTCGTACACCGTACGAAGTGGTTATCTTAGGTGCGCCAGAGGGAAAACCACGTGGTGGTAATCCCTCTTAAGAGCTTCATTCTCAAATTGTTGGAAATACACAGGAAGAACCGAAAAACTGTAAATGAACAAACATATTTCTTCTAATGGAACACTCTATTTTTCATGGAATAAATGAACCCAAGAACATTCAAAGTTTTATATGCTCAAAACCTACATAACTTATTTTGCAGTCACAGTTATCAAAACCAAAGTACATCTGGATCGTCATGAAGCACATTCTTGGCCGGCAATAGTGAAGCTGGTGGAAAAATTGAAGCTTTTGGGACAATAAACATTCATTGATTTCTCTTGAAATATACTCGTTTTTTATATCAAAATGAACCTTTCATTGGAAAACCTTATATGAAATAGTCATTTTGATATAGATATATTCTGTAAAAATAGACAATTTTGAAAAATTGATACTTAAAGTTAATTGAAGACTATACCTCATGTCCATATGTGTCCTGATGAAGTGAGAGGTAAATTATGGAAATAAATATTGGTCAGAAATAATTGCCAAAATTATAGGTTTTGATTTCGAACAGGTGTTGAAATAAATTTGAATTATATGTTCAACACATCCAAATAGTAGTTTATTTGTTTATTATGTAAAATATTCGATAATCCTACCCTAAATCATTCTTAACGCAATCTAATCAATTGAAATTTATTCCGGGAATGACTCAATGAATGTTCATTTTGTTGATGTGTATTAACTGATTGCAGCTTGCTTTGATAGTTCGACAGGACAATCAATTATTCTGCATGCATAAACATACGTGAGCTACTCACAATACCAAGAAAATTAGATTTTAACGCCTACTTTCTCAGATACGTTTCATCAACTACATACTTCGATTTCGACCTCAAAAAGTTTGTTGGTGAAATAATTTTAATAATTACTTTTTACAATTGTGTGTTAATTGGATTTTTGCAGATTTGGATTCCAAAACTGATTCATTATATCCTCAATATCTGGTGATTAGTAGGCAACGATCAGGTTAAGATAGAAGGCATTGTTGAGAGTTCGGAAATAATATTTGAAGTCAGCTCAGGACTCTTGTTTTGGTGACAATATTGAGAAATTTCATACGGCTACAACTTTCAAAGCAATGAACCTATCTTAGTGATTTTTGGTATGGTTGGTGACATTAGAGAGTCGAATTATAAAAAATAATTCTTTTGATAATTCTGTCTGTAATCGAAAATTTCATGACAATTGAAAGTAATAAAAAACAAATATTTGATTATGTAGGTCTTTACTTTCAAGCTTCCTTCACAGGCGACTTTCTAATAAAGCGATCTTTACCAAAAGGAGCCTTTTGTCGTCTATTATGGAACTGACCCTTATCGAGTGAAGTGTTGTATCATCCAAACAAAAAACTAAAATGATGACCAAAGCTGAGTTTTGACAGGAAGAATGAGAAGTTATTCACGTTATTCCAACAACATCTTGTCAAATTAGTAAAAAGTAGGTAATAATCTCTTGATTTGAAATACCCAGCTATAAATTCGATAAAACTTGTATTTGGACATCTAAAAAGTTGTCATTATCAATATTGTAGAAGATAAATTTCCCTATAATTTTTGTCTCAGAAGTTTTCTATAATAATTGAATCGTTTTCGAGATAGATCACGTGTTTAGAGCATCATTTCAGGTGAACTGATAGTTCAGGTAAAAAACACGACATAAAAAGTTTGTTAATTATTAAAAACTAAACAATTGTTAATGATTTTCATTTCCAATTAAGTATTACTATATACAGGGTGAGTCTCAGTTTTTTACATATATTTCAACCGAGGATTTCTGAGGTCAAAAGAAACGCTTTTTTCTTTTACTATTTTTTCCGAATCAACGTTTTTTCTCACTCAGTAAAGGGGGCATTCTGGAATTGAATGGAATTTCACTTTCGGGGAAGATTCATCACATCAGTAAAAAACTATTTTCCAAAAATCATTTCTTTGGATTCCATTTCATTTTCAACAGCCTGTATCTTTTCAACCGAACCGAATCGGAAAAAATAGTAAAAAAAAAGTGTTTCCTTTGGCCTCAAGGATCTCCGCTTGAAATATATTCACAAGTCAAAGACTCACCCTGTATATTATAGTATATTTAATAATTGAAATGGTATTTTTGAATGAAAACATTACAAGGGAGTGTAGGTACTACCTTTTTCAGAAGTTTCTTCAGTGAAGATTCATTTTCATTCTGTGCAGTTATGGCTTGATCAATTATTTCAATTTTTGAAAGAAACCTTAAAGGTCCAAATTTCTGAATAATTCGTTTTTATTATGTTGGTAATGTAGTTTAGAATGGACTCACTGATTCTTTCACACAAAAATGTATAGTTTTTATTTGATATCACTTTGATATTTGAAAAGTTTTTCAATCGTATCTCAATTATTCGTCGAATTTCAATATTTTCGGAATTTTCATACAAGCAAAATAATGAGAATTTCACAAAAAAAAATTACGTCCTGGAGTATTGCAGTTTACAAAATCAGAATATCAATAAATAGAAATATTATCAAATGAGAAAGCGATAAATGAAAATTGATTTATAGGAGTGTTTTTAGAAAATTGTTCCATGATAATGAAAAAAATTTGAAATTCTTCATTGAAATAATTGAGATACGAATGGAAAAACTTCCAATTTTTGAAGTGATATAAAACAAAATCTAAAAATCAATGAATTTATTCTTATCTGTCATACGAAGGCTTTTTCCAAAAATTGAAAGAATTGATTGAGCGATTCCTGCACAGAATACAAATGAATCTGCACTGAAGAACCTAGTGATAAAGGTAGTACCTATACACGCTTTAGAAAAGTTATAAGTATAAATTACATGAGCATTGAAATATAACCCAGATATTTTCTATTCACAAAGAGTATTGCAGTAAATTCTAACCCAATAAGATTTGATTGGATACTCGGCAAGAAAAAGGCCATTCAACTCAAATAACCATATCTACATATTTCGGTGCTTAGAATAAGCTGCTCCATCAGGATTAGCACCGAAAGTAAAAGATGTCTCTAACCAATGGTTGTTCGAGTTGAATGGCCTTTTTCTTGCCGAGTACTCAAACAAATCTCATCAGTTCATATATTTTTCTTAACAATTCTATAATTACATGAGCATGTACGTTTTATTGAATAAATTGATTTCAAATAAAAAAAATTGAATGAGATGTAATAGTTCTAAAAAACCAATTTTGTGACCATTGACCTTAGATAGCGGGCACCCCACCATAATTAGGTTTTGAGACTGTAATATATAGTATGTAATAAACTGTCAGGATGTGTATTCTAGCTGGGTATCTCAAATTTCGAGTTCAACTACTAAGTTGACTGGACTAGTAGGTACTCTTCCCTTTTATGTGTCTTCTTTATGTTTTTTATACTTGTAATTCCAGAGATGTTCTCCTTATGTCAGTCATATTATGGCCCAAAATCTACTTCTAGTTTTATAAGAGTGGGTGGGGAGTAAACTGCATAAAAGCCGACTCAAAGCGTAAATAGTAGATTACTTTGATGATCTAAAAAAGTTTTCTCGATATAAAGTTTTTTTTTGTTTGATTTTTTCGTCGAGTTGTTTGGTTCTTTTTTCGTTTTTGCAAAAGTGAGTATTTTAATTTCATTCAAGAGAATGTAAATTCATCTGTAATTAAGGCAGAACGTGGCAGTATTGTTGTTCATTTATATTTGATATATTCATATATGTATAAAATTGAATTGAAATGACAAAAAAAATGTCGGAAAACATCCACATATCGAAAATGAATTCAAGTGTTTCATTGGATCATAAAATTCGTTGATCAAGTTGAGACTTGTAACTTATCCCGAATTATGGACCAAAACAATGGTTCGCCAGATGCTGCGAATCCCAAGGATTCCAACCGGCTACCTCCTACTCTAGAACAACATCCTTGTTCCGCTAAATGCGCGCTCGATCGATGAGACGAGAAAGCGCAGGATCCCTCCGTTTCGTCATCCTCCCGTTCAAGGTCATTGCCAAACAGTCCTCTCAACCTGTTTCCGGTACACAGCTGCTCCACTTGGATTGGTTGCTGCCGAGGCAATCCCACAGCCTGAGTTTATTTCCGGATAATTCGGAGAATTGAGAGTGCATTATGTCATCGGGGCACTCACAAATTTTCATTCGAGGCGGGCGCACTACGGTTTGAAAATTCTGACTGTGGATTTCATGCTATAGTTTATTATTTAAAGGGTTTTCCAAAGAAACGTTTCATTTTGACTATCCCGCTATATTGGCAACTGTCATTTTTGACATTTGACAAGTAATTACTAAACATGGAAAGATGCTCACTTCAACCACGCATAGAAATTGTTAAATTTCTCTACGAATATGGGGAAAATTTTGCACAGTTTGCAATACTAAAGAACTTTTGGTTCGTTGTGAACCACTTCTCGGCAGGCAATAAAGAAACTGATGGAAAATATTTAACTGTTGGAACAAGTTAATGATGTGAAGAATCGAAACCGTGAGCGTCGCTCAAGAAGAACTAAGAATACTGCCCGTTGAGTTGACGAAAACCCAAGTTTGTCGATTTATCGTCCATCTCGGAAATAAGGCGTTCCACAAACCACATTACACTGTATTTTGCATAAAGACTTAACGGCCGGTTTCTGAAAGGTCAATCAACGTAAAATTCAACTTAACAGCTGACAATTCTATGGTCGAGCGTCATTTGGGTTGCTGAAAGTAAGGTTAATTCTTCTTCTTTCTCAAACAGACTGCCCTAAAGCCAGTTATGCCCCTGATTGAAGGGTCTGAGTATGGGCTCAGCCTAGAAAAGGTAAGGTTAACTCTATTAATTAGAACATTCTGCCAGTTAACACAGAGGTCGAATACGTAAATTGTACGTCAAGCATCATTTTGGGTTTCTGAAACGCATTTTAATTTTTGTTCTCAAGTTAAAAGTTGAAGTTGAAAGCTCCAGATAGCATAGATTAGTCAATTTTACACTTCGCTGCTAAGTTGAATGTTGTATTAGTTGAACAAAGATTTGATCAGTCTTTCGGAAAACGGGTGTAAGTCTTTTAAAGTTCAGTTAACAAGAGAACTCAAGCCGATCGATCACCAGCGATGCCGTAGATTCGCTGATTGGGTCCTTGAAATGCATCAAAATAATCCAGATTTTCCTCTTCAGTGATAAGGCTTATTTTCATCTTGGAGGCTACATCATCAAACAGAATAGTCACATTTGAGGAATGATTATTGAAAAGCCTCTCCATCCTCAACGTGTCACTGCTTGATGCGGTTTTTGGGCTGGTGCTGTGATTGGATCTTACTTATTGGAAAATGAGACTGTGCAACTGTTACGTTGAATGGATGGAATCCATCGGAAGGAGTTTTCGGGGCTCAATTTGAGTATTTGTCGATTCGACTATTCAGGGTACTTATTTCTTTATTCTCATCTTATTTTCCTCACCTGCCTTGTCCCTTGAAGCTGGTAATCATTTTATGATCCAGATAAACTAAAAACCATCTAAACAAATAATCAATTCTTGAGAATAAAGGACAGGGCCTTTTAACCACGTGGCTGGTGGCTGCTTTAGTTATGGAGTTTTCCCATAATTTTCTCAAACAATAATCTACATTGTAGGAAGTGAATATTTTTAATTCGCCAATAAAAAAATCTTTTAAATTCTCGTTTTCCGCAAAAGAATTGATGATATGTACAAAGAACAAAGCACTGATATATTTTTAAAATATTCTTGAAAAAAAAACACCAAAAATCATAGCAAAAGAGGTAAAACTATAATTTTGTGGAAAATATGATCGAGTGTCGTACAGTGCTGCGCTCTACTCATTTGCTTCGAAAAGAAGAAGAAGATAATGTGAATGTACAACTTCGTACACCGTACAAAGTTTGGGCATTGCAGGAGCACCAAAGGGAAATGAATAGGTACCAAAGTTTGACTAATAGGTACTCGGAAAACCACATGCTGGTAATCCCTCTTAGCAACATATGGTAAGACTCATCTTCCATATTCAAATTTATGGGGTTGGGAGTTGACATTTTTATGTAAAAAACAGGATTTCTCACATAAACAAAATTTTTGGGTTCGGGCGATTTTCCAAAATCTTCATTTTTCCACCCCAAAAGTCTTTCGGTTCTTTTCTAATGTGGCAACGCGCATATTCTGCAATTATTATCCATCGATTTTTAAAGTTCCAGAACCTTTGAAAAATTACGTATCGTAGGGTAAATTGACACTATTATTAATTTCCAAATTTTTCGTTTTTTTTTTCGATGTCCTGATCAACCAGAAAAAAAACATCGTTCGTAATATGATTCTACTTTTCGTACATCGAGACAATGTATTGTAGCAATGAACAAATTCATTCAAGTATGAATTCATGTGACGTATAGTGTTATTGTCACAATGAATCGGCGTCTATTGACTGCTTTAATGATAACTCCGCCCTTCGATTCACAATCTTTCATCCCTAAGATGAAAATTGTTCGTTAAATAATCAATTCATATTCGTTAACTGGATAAAGTTGATACGTTGACCTTTGAACTATTACATCAACTAAACCGATCAAAAATTCAAATTCGTTACCTAAATTAACTTGTACGTTGACTCAATGAACTTGATACGTTGACCCAATGAACTTGTACATCAACTAAGCCGAACACCTGAAAACTGACCACTTCATTTCCTGTTCATTCTGCACTAACTAGGTCAGTCTGTATTATTTGTCCGGTCCGGAAGTATGTGTGTGAATGTATTATTTTTGGCAACTCGATGAGAACAATATCTTTTAGGCACAGCTAACGAAGGAAATTACAATGAAAGTGAAAAATTCTTGAAATGGAGCTACCTATACGATTTAAATCGTAGTTGTGATTTCTTCTTCTTTCTCATCTTTTTTTGTTTCATCAGGCGTAATAAGAAAAAATCCATTATTTTTCCAATAGATGTCTTTAGTTACTTATCTCGCATCGTATTGGTCCGATCGGGTTCCACTGGATGGCGTTTGAAGATGAGAATTCGTACTACAAAAACTTTTCTGACAGTTTTGTGATGAGTTAACTCAGTTTAGTTTGAGCGCAGGTCGAATCAAATAGAAAATATGCTTTATTCAACAGTTCTTCTTGGATAAAGGCGAAAATGCAAGCCAGGCAGCTGAAAAAGGAATTTCGATGACTAAGAATCACCACATTGTCGAGTCCGACCGTCATGTAAGCACTGTTTCGATTGTCCAAGAGCTGAATATTGCACAAAAAACCGTTTGGAACCATTTGCATAAGGTTGGTCTCAAAATGAAGCTCGATGTAAAGGAACAAGTTAAGGCAAAAAACCTCATGGTCCGAATTTCTATCTGCGAATCACTGATGAATCGCAATAAAATCGATCTATTTTTGAAGTGGTTGGTGACTGGTGATGACAAGTGGTTCACTTATGACAACGTCAATCAAAAACGGTCGTGGTCCAAGGTAGAATTGACCGCCAGGAAGGTATTGCTGTATGTTTGGTGGGATTGACAGAGAATTATCTATTATGAGTTGCTCCTCTATAGCACAACTGTTAACTTGGAACTGTATTGTCAACAATTGAACCTCGAATTGAACCGTCTGAAGGGAGCAATTGCCAATTGCCCAGAAGCGGTCAACTTTGGCCAATAGGAGAGGAATTTTGTTCCATCAAAACAACGCAAGTCCACACACATCGATATTGACTAGCCAGAAGCTCCTGGATCTTGGTTGGAAGTTTCTTATGCATCCACCTTATAGTCAGGTCCAGGCACCAAGTGATTACCATCTGTTCCTGTCCTGTTCCTGTTGGCAAGCAATTCGCTTCAACAGAGGCTTGTGAAAATCGACTATCACAATTTTTTGCCAATAGGGACGAGGGCTTCTATGAGAGAGGTTTTATGATATTATCTTCAAAATGGCAACAAATTATCGAACAAATCATATTTGACCTATAGATCGGATAGACGAGGTGCTTCAATCTCTTGGAGCATATACAGGGTGTTTCCTAAACATGCGGCAAAAATTCAGAGGGTTGTTCCTTGGACTATTCTAAGAATATTTTGTCCTTTGATGATTTTTGAAAAACCTATTTGTTTCGAAGATATAGGGGAAACAAAATTTCAGATAATAACATTTTATTATGAAAAATTACATGAAAATTCAACTCAACCTACAAAAACTGTTGAAAATGACCACCTCTAGCCAGCATACAAGCATCCAATCTTCTCCTCATTGACTGCCGAACCCTTTCAAAAACACCAGGGTCATTTCTTATTAAGTTACACCCAGCAATGATCCGATTTCGCAAGTCTTCCACATTTTCTACTGGAGTGGTATAAACTAATGATTTTAGATGGCCCCATAGGAAATAATCTAAGGGGTTTAGTAATTGGAATGTTGTTAAACAAATTTAAAAATAAATTGTACCTACTTAGTAAACACAGTGCGGTACGCATTTTTATTTAAACTATTATTAATTTTAAAAATATGAAAAATGTTGTTCGCCCTGTATCTTCGAAACAAAGAGGTTTTTCAAAAATCATCCAAGGACAAAACATGCTTAAAATAGTCCAAGGAACAACCCCCTGAATTTTTGCCGCATGTTCAGGAAACACCCTGTATAGCTAAATAAACTAGAAAAATCGTCACATATGGGACAGTGAAAATCCTCATGTAATTACTGAAAGAGCAATATATCCACAAGAAGTCACTGTATGGTGTGCAATTTAATCTGGTAGAGTAATTGTCCCGTACTTCTAAAGAATGATTTTTGCCTTGAATCGATGATATGCAAGAATGAAAGAGATGTGATTTCAGCAGATGATGCAACAAGCCACACAACACCAGTTTTGGCTTTATTGCAAAAAAATCCATGACTCGTATTTCCTCGTATGTGAATTGGCCACCAAGATCTTGTGATTTATGATCTTTGTTTTTTTTTGTGTGGTTATGCGGAAGATATGTTTATGCCGATAATTTTCAGACTATTGACGATCTGAAAACTAACATTCGTCAAGTTATTGATGAGATAATGGCCGGAATGTGCCAGAACATGTTAATATTCAAGCATTATATTGAAATGAAAATTGGATCGATATTATTAATGACAGTGCGTTTTATGCACGTCTACTTTCGGAACCAAAAATGGACAACCCTTTATTGATAGTCTACTTATAATCACTCATTATTAGGCCGGGCAAAAAGATTCCAATTTTTAATAATTCCCGTTCTATAGATATGAAAATTTTCTTTGTCGTGATAAAAATAGAAATCGATCTGGGTTTGTATCAGAGTCTATTTTACCAATCATTTTTTCATCTTCGTCATTTTATATATTTTAAAGAGGCAAATTTTGATGAAATGGATTATTCCGATATGTTCTGCCACGTGTTAAGGAAAGACTTACCTCTGAAAACGCCCTGGATATATTGAATAATAAAATAAAACCAGAATAGTCTATTTTGAAGTGTTACTTACCCCAGTCTTATCGTGATGGGAAAAACCCAAGAACGAAAGTTTCCTAAGATTATTCTTTTGAGCGTTATTCATTGTTCTGTCTATCAGTAGCCACAAAGAGCAAGAAAATCAAACTTCCGAACTATTTCAGTCACAAAAAAACACAAAACAAAAATTCAACACAAAACAGTCAACGATCCAACAAATTATGTTGCAACTGATGCGTATTTTTTTCTAGGTGAACGACCAAGACGAGTGATGGTGAAGATGACCTGCAACAACATGGGGTATCCTAGATCGGACGCCTGGAAGACCCTGCGGACCTTCCTGAGAGCGCAACGGGCCCTGACAGTAGGCCCCGCCGTCTTGAGTTTGTACTGGTCTTACAATTTATCTGAAAAAAAAACATCAAATGAATTTTTGGGTTTTGCGAATCGAATTTGATTATCCCTACTAATGTATAGGTTGTTTTTTCGAGGTATATAATTTTAAGTTGGCATTACTGTTCAAGATGGCGACCGATTTAACAGCTGTCAAGTGATTTATTCTCAGTTTGGTTTAGCAATTCATCATGAATAGACTCACGCCTGAACAACGCTTGCAAATAGTGCAATTTCATTTCGAAAATAATGTTTCTGTGCGGAATACGTATCGCGCACTACGTCGACAAAATCGTCCATCAGAGCAGTTAATTCGATTAAACATGGAACGTTTTCGCACCACGTTTACTCTTATTGATAACTCGCATCCCCAGAGACGCCGTACGGTGCGTATAGAAGAAGCTATTGCTGCTGTAGAGCGTAGCATTGAGGAAGACCCGAATAAGTCTATCCGCCATCGAGCACAGGAATTGGATCTGTGTCCATCCACTTTATGGAAGATTTTGCGGAAGGATCTTGGTTTGCGTGCTTACAAAATCCAACCCGTGCAAGAATTGAAGCCAAACGATCATCAAGTAAGGCGTAGATTCGTCGAATGGGCCCAAAATGAGATTGCCGTTGTTCCCGATTTTCATAAGCGAATTTTCTTTAGCGATGAAGCGCTAAGCCATTCTGGTTGAATGGCTACGTCAACAAACAAAACTGCCGCATTTGGAGTGAAGCTAATCCTCAAGTGTATGTCGAAACACCGTTACATTAAAAAAACTGACTGTTTGGTGTGCTTTATGGGCTGGTGGAATCATTGGTCCGTACTTCTTCAAAAACGATGATGGCCAGGACGTTACAGTCAATGGTGATCGGCATAGAGCCATGATTACTAACTTTTTCATTCCTGAATTGAACAACCATGATGTCCAGGAGCTGTGGTTCCAACAAGACGGCGCAACACGCCACACAGCTCGTGCCACAATCGATTTATTGAAAGACACGTTTGGTGAGCGCCTAATTTCACGTTTTGGACCTGTGAATTGGCCTCCAAGATCTTGTGATTTAACACCGCTAGACTACTTTCTATGGGGCTATGTAAAGTCATTGGTCTATGCGGATAAGCCACAAACCCTTGACCATTTGGAAGACAACATTCGCCGTGTTATTGCCGATATACGGCCACAAATGTTGGAAAAAGTCATCGAAAATTGGACTTCCAGATTGGACTACATCCGAGCCAGCCGAGGCGGTCATATGCCAGAAATCATATTTAAAATGTAATGCTATAAGATTATCTTGCGGATAAATAAAATTCATGTCAATCGAATAATCCATCGTTGTTTTACTCCAATTTAAAGTTCTATAGCTCTGAAAAATACACCCTTTAGAAGGGGCGCAAAATCGGTTAGTAAAACAAGACATATCTTTTGACACAAAAATACCATTCTTGGTAGTACATATAATCAAAAATTGCCAAGCACCAATTCATTTGAATCGAATAGGCTTGTTATGAAAATACAAATAGGCACTTAAATGCGTCTTCAAGAACTGCGTCGTCTTTTTACTTTAGGGCTTGATAAAATGACTGTAAAAGATTCAGGGCAGTTTTTGATGAAATCGACAAAACGTCCTATGATAAATTGGACAAGGTGATTTTAAGTTCAAGAATACGATTTCATATGAGATTGAAAAGATCCCAGAGCGGAATAAGAGAGGCTTCAAAGACCATTCAAGAACCCGTAGTTGGAAATTTTGAGAAAATCTGAATTAAGGGTCTCAAATATATAAAAAGGAATTCATTAGTAAATGGGAGAAAAACTATACTTTTAGTTTTACATTTATATGGTGACATTTTCTAAACGAGATTCCTTTTCAACTTCATCACATTATTTTATGATATCATAAATTATTCTCTAAACTCATTGATAACATTCTAGAGAATCAGTAATAATTTTTAATATGTACCCACATGTTCTGTTCTGATAAGCTTTCATTTCTTGTAAAGTCATGTGAGCTGTAATTGTCATTGAAACGTATTTTCGGGAATAGAAGAATATCAATTTCATACTAAAATTGCTGTAGAACAATCATATTTTTAGTGTTAATTAATAAAGTTAGTTAATTACATTTAGTATCTTACCATGAAGCAGGAGATATTCTGTATCACGATTTATATTTGAAATAGTTAGTTTCTAAATTTGTGATTCGACCCACGGGATAGTTAATCTCACTGTTAGTTTGAAATAGAAGACCTCCTACATCGTACAATATCCGCACATATTACAAAACAAAATGTCACTAGAAACTCTAATACCATTCAGTTCTTCTCGAAAGAACTCCCCTACTTATATTGATATTCAACTGATTTTTAAATTACTCCACTCGATATTGCATCGTACGTTCAACAAATATGTTTACTCAGTTTCATTGCTTCAATTGGTACCCATATAAATTGATTCTTCGATCGGAACTTGAATTGAAATCTGAGCTAATGATACCTCTCAACGATTGGGGAAAATTTATTCATTTATTCACGATTAAGTTTTTGGACATGATCCATTCTACTTGCAACAAATATGTGTATTCGTCAGTTTCATTGCTTCAATTGGTGAACTGATTCTTCGATCGGAACTTGAACTAAAATCTGAACTGATGAAATCTCTCAACGATTGGGGAAAATTTATTCATTTCTATACTAATAGAAATAAATAAATTTTCCCTTAATCGTATACATACTAACACGATTTAGTTTTTGAAAACCAACTATATTTGCTGGTGTTGGGTAAAATTTAAGGACTTCGTTTAGCAATATTTAATAACTGAAAATGGAAATTTCAACCTTGATTAAAAGTTTTCGAAATTGTCAGTGCAAAGTGTCTGAAACAATAAGAAATGAGGTACAAGCAATAAGAAGAAATCAATCTTTTACTATCATAACACTACCTAATATAATATTCCACGGTACCAATATGGTTCCATTTGAAAAAATTGAGTTTTAACCCAAAAACGATTACGATGAACTTTATATGCTCAAAACGCAATTTAGTATTTTTGACGGGACGTCGATTTTTCTAGTATTAGACGGGTCAATTGGAATAAATCGGAACCATCATGGCACACTCAAATGGAAAACTAAAAATTAAATTATAAAAAATTTTGACGTTTGATATGTCACTTATGTGCTATCAATGGATTCAGAAAATTATGCAGATTTCAAAAATTTAATAATATACAGAGTGTTCCATTCATAAATCGAAAGTTGGTATCACTTCCGGCGAAACAGGAAATGAAAAAAAATGATTTGTAGATCAAAAAGTGTCGCTTGTTATGTATATGAGATATCCCAAATTTCAATCTATTACCTTCAAAGCTAACGGAGATAAGGGGGGTGTACCATGTTACACCCGGTATTTATTTATTTATTTAACCATAAACGGACTTGCCATTTTACAACTATATGATTTGATTAAATAGTGGTATGAACCTATGTTTGTATATCGTAAAACGGCAGTATCAAATCAGTTATTCAAGAAGCATGCTTGTATATTATTTTCAACCGCCCACTTAGCGGCTATTTTAGACTAATGTTGTATTTTATCTGTTATGGAAATTTGATCACTGTTTATAATGTGTCAGTTATGGTAGATAAAGAAGGAATTGTTTATATTGGTTCAAGCTTTCAAGTTCATGATGACAACCAATATTTAGAGAGGTAGGTCATAAGTTATATCAATGATTTGTATTTGCTTTATAAGCACACATGCACATGAAAAAAATTAGTTGATCGTAATAACATGATGACAAAAATGAAACAGTTGCCTTACAAATAATGGCACAATAATCTAAATGGAAGAATGTGAACGCAAAAACAAAAAAAAATTAATTTTACCTCTTTTGTAATGATTTTTGGTAGTTTTTTCTCACTAATATTTTAAAAATATATCAGTGCTTTGTACACATCATCGATTTGCGAACTACGAACAGTTACCCAAATTTTTCGTGATTTTTCATTCGCAAATTAAATATATCTTTTTTCTTTCATGTAGATTATTGTTTGGTGAAATTATGTGAGAATCTCATAACCCCATCGGTGAATTGTAAGAAGAAATATGTCTAATTTCTTTTCGAACTGAGCAACCACGTGGTGGTGTTCCCTCTTTAGCGCGCTGTAAGGAAAGTTACGCCAAGTTGGAAACAAATGTTGTCTATGTTCAGCTGATTAATTTTTTAATCATGGGGATTCGTTGCTGCGTTGAGGACTGTCTTCACACCATACAATACGACTATTTTGTTTATTGACGAAGATACTTAACCAGAAATGCGCTTCATCACTGAAAACAATTCTTCGGTAAAAATGCTTATCTTCGGCCAGTTTCAAATTAGCAAAATCAGCTAAAAAGAGACAGAAACGATGGTCATTTGGCTCCAATTTTCGCAAGAGCTATATTTTATATCAAGTTGGGTATTAAATGAATTATATTAAAACTCGAGTATAATTTTCTTCTCTTTATTAGCTGGTATAACGCTTTCGGCTCAAATAGTCATCATCAGTACCACTAGAATTATAAGAAAGTCAAACATGTTACATACAACAAATCCAACAACACACTTGTTATGAAGTGAAAGAAAATAAAATTTTTGAACTCCACATGGAATGAGGACCTCGCAATCTCACAAACAATTGAACGATGTAATCAATCATCAAACAATCTATTTAATATACATGTAAGCCAATATCCTTACGTACAAATGGCACCGTAGTCGAAGGACAAAGGCCAACAAGTTGAGAATGGCGACGTATCGATATTTCGGTGTCCTCTGCAACATTTCGCGCTACAGAAGCAATATTCTCTTCGGTACGCACATTTATTAGTTTTATTGATGGATTTGAATCGAGAGTATCAAAATTAGTGCGAAAACGATCAATAACTGCACGAATTGATTGCACACTTTACTGATTATATTGACCGTAAAATGAACTAAGTGCTCTATAAACTTCGCGAACGGATTTATTTTTTTCGAAGTAAATTTCCACAATTTAGAAGCGTTTTTCTGGTTCTAAACGATTCATGATGATTTGCCAAACCTTACAGAACAGAAATGTCAACACAGTTTGACATTCTCAACTGTCAAAACATAGACAACAACTAAGATGTTTAAGAACATTGTGTATGCCCTCGTCAATTTTTAAATGCAATGACATTCGACCAAATTGAGAATAATAGTTTTATTTCGTGGCGGCGCCACAATTTCATATATGTCATTTTTTTTCTGTTGTTTTTGATTTGACTTTTGATATATGTATCAAGTATCAAATCAACAGATGAACTCCAAGGATCAGTTTCCTGTGATTAATAAACATTTGTATTTCATTAACTTCTCGTTATAAGAAAAATGTGCAGAATGTCACTGTACCGAAAGAAAATATAAAATCAACTGATGACAGGAAAACTACGATAGCACTAAAGGCTTTCAAGTTTTTTTTGTAAGACCCTAATCCAAGAAAACAAAGGTAAGTGAATTTTAATGAACTAGTTGTTTCTATATTATATTTTGTATGATTTGAAGTGCATCATGTTCGAAGAAAAGTGGAAGAAATGATCATCTTACGAATATTTGTATTTTCTAGGAATTTCAAGAAGAAAAGGGTGAAAAGTCATCTCCATTTGGTACATCTACAGTGAAATACTCACAAAACGTTAACTAAAATAAATTCAAATACATATTTGAAATAACAAGAATCTTTTAATTTGTTGATAGCGCTACCTACAGTTGACTTAAAGAAACTTAACTATTATTCTCAAAATTGGCTAAACAAAATCTAACCAGTGCATTTTCCAGGTTTTCAGACATCTTAACAACAACCAATTCCAACTTGGTCAGATATATTATCGTTGATGTATAAGTTTTTTTTTATATTTTGCTGGAATTTTTTATACTTCTGACGTGATCAACATGGAAATACAGAGAGTTATAAAATCATAAAAAATTGATATTTCACATTTTTCCGTGTGAAAGTTTCACTAAAATCTGACGGATATGATTCTGCGAAATTAGGCATGAGTCGAACCTAATCACTCGAAACCATTCTTTTAAAATTCCAAAAATACATTTCGATAAACTGATAGCACGCTGTTGAAATTTGACACTGATAATATTTGCAGTTGTTCATTTCGTTTCACTGTTTCCCTTGATCAAAAATGTAAATATGGAAGTATTCTACCATTTCTCCTAATTTTCAAAAGCGAATAAGTTAGTTTCAGGCGTACAAACCGGTATCGAAACAATCTATTCGTTGTAATAATTATTTACGATTCACAATAAAGAACTAGTTCAAATAAGATTTCAAGGTAGCCTTATAAAAAATGGGTGGGTTCTATTGTTGCAAAATAATCATAAATGATTCGAATATTCGAATGATACATTATATTTTTCGTCGCAAATTCGCCCGAGATGAATTTGATCGCATAATAAACTCATACCAACAGAATAATGCAGCATTGTTTTATCGCGCCCACTCGAGGCCAATTGATTCAATAGAACCGTAGCTGCAAAATTTCGGTTTCAATATTTTCAATAGTGTAAGCATAACAACGTTATCGTTCCAGGAATTTCAATCAAATTTCGATGAGGAATGATGATGTATGTTCACCATACACAATACATATTGATCTTTATATTCCGCTTTACTCAGTGAAGCACATCGAATGGTATATTGTTTTAATGAGATTAAAAGTATGAATTTTTGTAACATGATTGAATGTTTGATAATTCCAGTCGATCCACAGTGAGCGATTTTTTTCGAATAAAACATGTTATTTTTCCTACTAGCGTTTTGATAGTATTATTTTCCACACGCATTGACGTTTGGAAAGTAGTACTTTTCCAAATTCCAATCAAAAAATTTTGGCATATCTCTATGCGCCAATCATAAAATTCAAAGTTTTCCCTATGCGGCTGAGCGCATAAAAATATAATTTCCTATAACGTCAGTAGGTATTAAGACGAAAACTCTCCGCAAAAATTTTTCATTTACACTTTTTTTTTACCTCAGAAATCTAATGTTAAAATAAAGTGCGCGTCAAAATTATGGAACAAATTCATTTTCTCGAAAGAAAAATATTCGGCAACTAAATCCTGAGGCAGGTCAACTTTTGTTTCACTTTTGCCAATTTTTTATGCATTTTTGAGGAGTTTTGTTGCACCCTGTACCATCCCCATAAACCCTCAAAATTTTTTGAATCGGGAAAGTGGGTCCTGTAGTACTTTTTTGGCAAGGTTTTTGTATCTTCTTTACAGGCGTGCAGAAATTTTCAAGAAAAAAATTTTTTTTTCAATGTCGAAATAAATTTTCAATGTCACTCCATTTTTTCTCCATTAAAGGGTTCGTAGGGGTTGAAAGTTGTGCATAAACAAAACTGTAATGGTCGACTTACATTCGGTGACAAATTTCATCAGGTACCATCGTCTCAAAGTAAATGAGCCATGACAAAGTGCACATATTGAAAACCTCTTTGAATTAACTAATTTTTCAAAATAAAAACTTTTTCTCTCGAAAATTTCTGCACGCCTGTAAAGAAGATACGAAGAACTTGCCAAAAAATTGCCACATGACCCACTTTCCCTATTCAAAAAATCTAGAGGGTTGATGAGGATGGCACAGGATGCAACAAAAATCCTTCAAAAATTCATAAAAATTTGGTAAAAGTGAAACAAAAATTCACCTGTTTCAGGATTTTGTTGCCCTGTATAGGGTGTTCCACCATTGTTGCGACGCTGTATGACAGTCAAGCTGAAATTCTCGAATTTTATCCGACACAGTATTATTAGGCTTCATTGGAGTAAAATTCCGAAATTGTTAGGAAATATGCAAGGGTATAACAAAAAAGTGTAAATGACCAAACATATATTTTTTTTTCCTATGGAACTCCCTGTTCTTTATTGAATTTTCAGATAGCATAGATAAATGAACCCAAATTGTTTAAAGTTCCATATATGCTTAAAACTTATCGTGTTTGAGATATTTCAATTTTTCATAAATTGAAGGGTTTTTGGAAGTCATGACTCCGAAATGAGATCTTGAAAGTGATCCTAGAAGAATGAAGGAACTTTTGAAAATCATTGAAAACTCTATTGGGTGTTCAAAAGGATACAATTCATTGATGACTCTCTCAAATGTTAATATCGGGCGATTCGATGCGGAATACGCCAAAGATAGCCGTGATGCCGTGATAGAGGCCCAAATATTCGGCGCGCAGAAAAATAGATTAATTTGGACCTTATTCAACACTTTCACTTATAGCAGCAATATTTTCGGTCGAGCGTACATTAAAATGATATATTTACATCTGTAACATATTCAGTCTTTTACAAGTGTTTTTACTGTCTTGCTAATTGTACACTCAGATGGATGATTATGTCGACGATAATCTGCCCGCAATGCACGAAACGTACTTATAAGGTGTAGTATAAAAAATCTATTTTTTGCATGAAAAAGAAGGCTTTAATTTTATCATAGTTGGAATGATCCGATTCAGGTCAAATATACAACGTTTTGTCCGATAACTTGTTGCCATTTGAAGGTTTTATCATTAGGTCTCTCTCAGAGAAACCCTCGTCCCTATTGGCAAAAAATTGAGACAGTCGATTATCACATGTCTCTGTTGAAGCTAATTCTTCACCAGCAAAAACGTTCGCCATGAACAGAAACAGGTTGCATTCACTTGGTGTCATGTCCGGATTATAAGGTGGATGTATAAGAACCTCTGGAGCTCCGGAGCTTCTGGCGATGTGTGTGGCCTGGCGTTGTCCTAATGTAATTCCTCTTCTATTGGCAAAAGCTGTTCTCTTTGGATGCTCCAATTATTGACAGTACAGTTTCCAAGTTAACAGTTGTGCCTTAGGGGGGCAGCTCAAAGTAATGAGTTCTGCCAAACCCACCAAACACATAGCAAAACTTTCCTGGCCGTCAATCCTAGCTCACCTTGTTTTGACTCCGACCGTTTTCGCTTGACGTTGTCGTAAGTGATCCACTTTTCAACACCAGTCACCAACCGCTTCAAAAATGGATAGATGGTTTTGCGATTCATCAACGAATCGCAGATGGAAATTGGTTCCATGAGGTTTTTTTTGCGTTTACTCGTGTAGTGCCCATACATCGAGCTTCTTCTTGAGACCAACATTATGCAAATGGTTCCAATCAGTTTTCTGTGCAATCTAAAGCTCTTGAGCATTCGAAACAGTGTTTTCATGGCGGTCGAACTCGACAATGTCTATGTTTTTATCGACATTTTCCTTTCAGTGCGTGGTGCACCTTTGATATCGAAATTTCCGGAACGGAATCGACAAAAACAATATTGCGCTTGCTTGGTTGTTACAGTATCATGACCTTTAACACTAATCACATTTTCAGCCGCCTGGCTTGCACTTTCGCCTTTATCCGAGGAAAACTGTGAAATATAGCGTATTTTCTCTCTCTGCTAGTGTCCATCTCTGACCCGCGCAAAAACTAAACTCAGTCAACTAATCACAAAACTATCCAAAAAGTTTTTGTACTATGAAATCTAGTGAAGCCCGATCGAACTTATGCAATGCGAGATACAGATAACGGAAAAATTGGAAAAATAATAACATTCATAATTTCTTTTTCCTGCACCTAATACATACAATCATAATTGTAATGAGTTTACAGAATATTAACATATTCAACAATAGATAAACTTTTCATATTGTTGAATAGCCAACTTCCAACGAATCATATGATTATAGGTATAGAAAGTCTACAAATCGAAATTACAAAACATAACTGGCAATTTTCCTGTTGGACCACGTCAAAAACTCCCCATTAAAAACAATAAAATAAAAAGGTTCTAATTACCATTCGTTAAATTATAACTGCGATCAATGAAAACATCTGTTCCAAATGAGTTGTGCAACGACAGTGTTTACCCTTGCGGTTAACACAATTTTCGAGACGAAATAACCTTTCTAAATAACCTGAAACTGGTGATTAATATCCATTCAAAATGCTGTGTTCCCAGACAACTTGTCTGCCGTCCGGTTCAGTGAATACTGAAAAGGCCAATCACTTAACGATAGATAGGATCACATAATCATGAATATTAGATTATGAAACGCCGTTTCTGCACTCTGAGGTAGGTCGCATTCGATGTTAAGAGTGAAGAGGAAGATTTTTATTGGAGTGCTACACAGTGTCTTCCAGAATTTGTGGTTAATTATAACCCACAGGCGTATTCTCAAATAATATTATTTTTTCTACAAGCGTGCGCTTTCATCTCTTTCTCCACATGCATTTTAAGACGAAAAGAGTAACTTTCCGCACGCAAGTATTGAAAAATAAATTAAACTCTGTCATGTCTCTATGCACCGAACGCCCAATTAACGTCAAAGATGACATAACTATGGTAACGGCATGCAGAATTACGTCTGTCATTTATGTGTATAGGAATAACTAATCAAATCTCTTGTTTCAACTCATTTTATTCGAAACTGCATGGACGAAAATACGAGGTTCACTTCTGATATTGAAACTTTCAACGTTTTTCTTCAATACAGATGTTTTTTCCCAGCAGCTATAAAAAAAGATGAGATTATCAAATTTTGAATGTATTGGCTCCATTCTGAAATCAGTTGTTCTCGATCAATTTAGTGATCAATAGTTTTTCTTTCGTTTGATTTTCTACACTCGATCGCTATGCAACGCGAAACACGCAATTTGACCCAAGAGGAATGTGCCCAAACGGTAGTTTTGCGAGAAGGATGGACAAACACAAGAATTGCAGAAAGGTTTGGAGTTTCCCATAAAAGTGTGTCCAGAATGTTGCAGCGATTCAGGGAGACAGGTATGAATGTCCGAAGACCAGGACAGGGTAGACCACGGGTAACAACTGCCATTCAAGAACGTTACTTGAGAGTTTATTCGTTGAGACAACGGTTTGCAACCGCTCGCCTTCTTCAAAATCAGCTTGAGCAAACTCATGGGGTGCAAATTAGCACTCAGACAATAAGAAATCGCCTCAGAGAATATGATTTAAGGTCTCGTGTCGCGGCAAGAGGCCCAGCTCTTACCCCAGCCCATCAAAGGGCGCGTTTGGATTTTGCGAGAGAGCATATCCATTAGGAAGAGGCTGATTGGGAAAGAGTGCACTGAGCATATCTTTCATGTGGACGTCTGTATACAAGGGAACGTCGATCACAATGGTAGAGGCAGAATCTAGACTCATCTGTGAAGAGAACTCTTTTCCAATCAGCCTCTTCCCAATGGATATGCTCTCTCGCAAAATCCAAACGCGCCCTTCGATGGGCTGGGGTAAGAGCTGGGCCTCTTGCCGCGACAAGAGGCCTTAAATCATATTCTCTGAGGTGATTTCTTATTGTCTGAGTGCTAATTTGCACCCCATGAGTTTGCTCAAGCTGATTTTGAAGGAGGCGAGCGGTTGCAAACCGTTGTCTCAACGAATAAACTCTCAAGTAACGTTCTTGAATGGCAGTTGTTACCCGTGGTCTACCCTGTCCTGGTCTCCGGACATTCATACCTGTCTTCCTGAATCGCTGCAACATTCTGGACACACTTGTATGGGAAACTCCAAACCTTTCTGCAATTCTTGTGTATGTCCATCCTTCTCGCAAAACTACCGCTTGGGCACATTCCTCTTGGGTCAAATTGCGTGTTTCGCGTTGCATAGCGATCGAGTGTAGAAAATCAAACGAAAGAAAAACTATTGATCACTAGAATTGATAGAGAACAACTGATTTCAGAATGGAGCCAATACATTCAAAATCTGATAATCTCATCTTTTTTTTATTCCTGCTGGGAAAAAACATCTGTATTGAAGATATACGTTGAAAGTGGATAACATATGCATGCATAATTCTGATAAAAATAATTATCATTGAGAACACCTTCAGTTGTAGAATAAATTTGAGATTTCCATAATGTGCGTTGATTTTTTTGCGCAGTGTACTTGAACCTGACTCGATTTGAGAGATTTGTTTGATACGCCATAGATTTCTGCATGCTCTTGCGCGCTTGGACAAATAATCATCTTCAAAAGATAAATAAGTGAGTTTGACATCGATCTCCCAAGTTTATTCAAGAAATCTCCTGTAAATCGAGCAAATTAAATGGCTTGGCGTTATAAAATAGACAAATTTCTGACTGAACCACGTGCTGATAGTTCTGAATGGTGAAAGAGGCACAAAATCGTTTTTTCAAACTTGGCTAAAATTGCCAATGATTTTTTATCCACGCCAGCATCTTCAGCTCCTGTCGAGAGGAAATTTTCCAGAGTTGCTCTGACTGTTGAAAAAACCCTTAATAGAATAGGCGAAAGTCCATAAGATGCCTCATCCTGGATGGAAAATGATGTAACTAAATAGTGATGGAGGTTTCTCAATATTAAGAATTTGTTATGTTTTATAGTGATTTTATTTTTCATTTGTGTTTCCATTTTAAAATAGTTCATATTTTTGGTTCTTGCATACAATAATTTTCATAGAAAAAAGTGTTTTTTGCAAGGTTCCTTCTCATTTCATCATATTTTCAATGAACTGCACACTAAACAATAAAACTGCAAAAAATTAACTAGCTTGATGTTCTTAATTTTTTAAATACATACTTGATAAATAGATTGCTACTTGACTCAACAATGAAAAACTACTACTTGACTTGAATTTGACTTGATTTCGAGGCAAGTAGGTTGAATATCAAGTCAAGTCGTAAAATTATACTTGGGGTATGGTATCTCTGTTAATTCCTATCCAATCCTTTCATTATTCAATGCCATTAAAATTTGAGCTATATGATTTTCTTTTTTTTCAAAATCTGTTATAGACGAAGATTGCACGTTTTTTTTTATTTATTGCATTAATAATAGAGAAATAATTTGTTACAAAGTCTCCGTGATTTAAAGAAACGAAATCGTATTTATATTTTCAAATCAAGACAAACTGACAAAACATAGAACAAATTAATCAACATAAAACTCGCTGCAGATCGCTAACAATTTAACATGGAACAAAAGATATTGCGAAAAAATTTCGAATAAAAACATATTTCGAATGGAATAACAGCAAAAAGGGTTTGACAGCACCGCGACGCCTGGCGTTTGTTTTTCGGCGACTTTTACGTAAAAATCAAGTCAACATTGATTTGTATACAAAACGCCGTTCACAGAATAAAAAATATTCGGCACAAAATTGGGGTTATGAAGATGAGTGAATGAAGCGATATCCACAAAATGAAAATGAATTTAGGTAAATTCTATGATAAACAAACCTTCCTACCGCCTACCCTATGTTATTGTCGGTTATCACTTCACCCTCTATCATTACACCAGCCAAATCTATATCTATCATGCATATTATTCAAATAAAACCGTATACTACAAACTTATTTCTTGATAACATACTATCATCAAATTTTCCAACACGTTATCGTACGAAACAGCCTACATAAAACGCATACAGAGAGAAATTCCAACAATCTGTTGAATCAGCCAGACAACCCATATCTACCAACCGCAATTCGCAAACCGGTATCTGCCTCGATAAGAAAAACTACTGGCCGTAACTACAATCACTGTCGATAAAGCGATTCTCGTACTTACCGACAATTAATGAACCAATGGCAATATCCGAAAAACTGACAGGCACAAAATCACTGAACTGTCATAGCTTGTGGTTGCTCGGTAACGGACGCACGTCGACTCACATGTTCGTCTAACGCGAAAATTGAGCGAAATGCAAAAGCGATGATGGATTGACCGCCACAATACGATCGTAATTATTATCTTTCTCCTACTCGTACACCTTGCTCTGCATATTCCGAGCCCGAAAGCGATACGGCGGCGTTTGTCATATAGCGCCGCCGACGGTGGTGCGTGTGTTATCGAAATACAGTGCGATACACGGCAACTGGACGTTTCTTGCATAATCATTATTCGGTCAAATCTTCCTCAAAAATAAAGGTTTTTTTCTCAATAAGTGGTTTTATTTCGAATAGCCCGCTGCTTGGGCAGCTGTCATTTTTTGACATTCGACAAGTAAAAACTACTCCATTACTAAAAGTGGAACTATACACGCTTCAACAACGCATTGAAATTATTAAAATTCATTACAAGAATGGTGGAAATTTTGCAATCACAGTTTGCAAAACTGAAGTACTTTTGGGTTGTCGAGAAGCACCTTCTCGGCCGACATTAGTGAAACTGATGGAAAAATTTGAGATGTAAGGACAAGCAAGTGATGTGAAGAATCGAAAAGCCAGGTTTGTAAATTCCTCGTCGATCTTAGAAATCAGATATTCCATAACCGACATTACAACGGTTTTTGCATAAAGACTTAGGTCTTAAGGCTTTCAATATCCAGTTGACACAAAAACTCAAGCCACATGTTAGCTGATTGTGTCCTTGAAATGCATCAAAATGATCCGGATTTTCATAGAAGAATTATTTTCAATAATGAGGCCCATTTCAATCTCGGAGGCTACTTTAATAAGCGTAATTGTCGCATTTGGAGGAAGATGCAAGAATGTTTGTTGTAAAGCCTCTCCATCCTCAACGTGGTGCGGTTTTTGGACTGATGGTGTGATGGAGTCTCACTTATCCGAAAATGAAGCTAGTGCAAATATATGGTGAATGGATTGCGCTACCAAGCTATTATTAATGATTTTTTATAGCCATGAATATCGACGACGTTTACTTCCAGGTCTGCACCCCAAACCAACTAGGGAAGTAACATTGAGGAGCTCCATTCAGTATATATCTGTAGTGACTCTGTCTATCCGAGAGGTGGAGTTATGGGCGTCGCGACACACTCTACTATGACCTCGACGAGTTTATGAGCGTCGCGCGTTGAAGCTGAATCACCTCTCCGCGATGGTCTGAGAAGGTGCCTTAGGCAGAGATCGTAGGATTGCCTAATTGAAGAGTTGACCGGCGACCTCAGGACGAAACACGCGTGATCCTTAGGGAGAGGGCGCACCTACGTAAATTTGGCTCGAGAACGTCTCGCCAAATATCTTTATATTCTCAATTTTCATCTTTTTTAATGTATCAGATCGTAAATTCTATATTCCGCCTGATTGTATGTTTACGAATCAATAGAATGAATCACCTGTCGTCAATAAATTCAGTATTTTGTTTAACTTGACATTGGTGACTTTTCATTTGGGGAATTGTGAGACCAGCTTAAGACCCAATACACGATAATGTAGTATTTATATTTAGTTGATCGCTTCAAGAGAGGTGATATCTCGGATGCTATTAAAACAAGACAAGCACAGAGTTTGCTTCAGGAGCTTTTAAATGCTCGTCTTTTATGAGGCCTAGGAGTTCACATAAGTGTAAATGTTACGGCTAGAACCTGGAGTGCAGATACGCCTAGTCTTAGCCAGTTAGAACTAGGTGCAGCCATTTACTCTAAGTTGAATCTAGTATTAGCCGTTTGTTTTCGGGTAAAACTAGGTCTAGCTGGTATCATTCCAGCTAGATCTAGGTCCAACCAAATCGTAGTGGCAGATACTAGATTTAGCCAATATCATATATATATAACTAGATCTAACCGATCCCTGTTGGATAAAACTAGATGCAAACTAGTTCAAATGTGTAATAACCGATTCATACGTTTGAATTCAAAATGGCTGTGAATGAAAACCTATTGATTATGCAGTCAAGTTTTTCGGAAAGAGTTCAGTGCTTATTAGGTACAAAACATGATGATAATGAGAGTTACATGGATGATGGACAGTTTTTCAAGTTCATAGAAGACGTTGAAGCTGTCAAAATGTCCACGAACGCTACAATATATACGAGACATCTTCTGAAAAAATAAATATACCAAAAAATCCTGCATTTCATTTGTATCTCCGCTTAGTATGAAAGGGAAGAATATTTCATGAAAATTACAAACTCCATCAAAAGCCATGTGGAATATAATTAAAAACAAGAAAAAACAAAATTCAACCGAACACAGTATGTTAACAGCAGATGACCTGAACAAGTTTTTTTTCAGAGATTGGAAAGAACACCGCAAAACAACTGAAGAACACAGATAAACTATAAAAGACTACTTGAAGAAGGTAAAAGCAGACACTTCCAAAAGTTGCTATCTTTTTTATTTTACCGAGTAGGAGGTGGGAAGATTATTTTCCCAGGTCAAAAATAAAAACACAATGGACAAATACTTTCTGTCAATGTATGACCTCAAACTATTCAGTAATGAACTGTTAAAGCCTATCAGCATTTTTATACACAAAGGTCTCAGTAGTGGTTATTTTCCGGATGAGCTCAAGTCTTCCAGGGTAGTTCCAGTATACAAGAGAAAAGAAGATATAAATGAATGTAACAACTATAGACCTATATCAATACTCCCGAATATGTCGAAAATTTTTGAACTAGCAATCAAAAATAGAATGGTCAATTTTTTAGAGAAATACTCCCTATTGCACATTGGCCAGCATGGTTATAGGAAGCAAAAGAGCACAATAACAGTTCTAATAGGAATAATACAAAATATCACGGAAGCTCTTGATAATGGAGAAGTCATGAAAATGCTACATTTCGATCTTAGTAGAGCCTTTGATTCAGTGTCTCATGAAATTTTATTGGACAAGTTAAACTTCTATGATTTCAGAGATGTGGTAAATGATCTTCTAAGATATTCGACAAGAAAACAGAAAACAATATGTTGGGGTTTTTCCATCCAGTGAAACAAATGTTGAACTTGGAGTACCACAAGGATCGATATTGAGACCGATTCTATTTCTAATTTATGTAAATGATTTAAATGTTCCTGATTGAGTGAATACTTGCCTTTACTGTGATGACACATCAGTATTGATAAAAAGATCAATATCATCATCAAAGATATGCAAAACAAGAAGAAAAATACCAAAGATTATATTGAGGAATGGTTTTCCACAAATCAACTTAAATTTGATGCGGATAAGACAGAAGAAATAAGTTTTCATTCTAATGCCGAAGTTAAGCATATAAAATTTTTGGGAATAAACCTTCATAGCAAACTATGCTGGACAACACATGTAGATGAGATCTACAAAAAAATCTCAAAATCAGTATATCTTATTAGAAGGATGAAGCAAATATCAACGCACCAAACAGTTAAGACTGCATATTATGCTTGTGTACACAGTCATCTCACATATGGAATTCTTCTGTGGGGTCAGTCATCAAGAGAAGTCTTCAAAGAAGAAAAGAAGTCTATAAGATCATTAAGGTTGTAGACTACTTTGCGCTGAAACTGCAATTCCGCTAGATGGAGCTACCCGAAAATTTTTGGTAGATTTGTACCTGACACACCCATTCAACTTGAAGAACCGCCTGTTTGGTATTTATTGCCCCTAATAAAATCTCAACTCTCGATGAAGCCCAGCAAAGAGTAAATTTGTGTTTCTGTAAACTTCAGAAATTCAGTTCAGTTTAGATACAGTGGCGTATCCTAGGGGGGGATAAGGGGGATATATACCCCCAGGAGGAATATCCATTATATGTAACAACCTTATATATCACAATCTTATTATGAGTAAGCAAAATTCTTTGGAAAACTTCTTCAAAAGAAGGAAAATTTGATATTTTTTCCTTTATCCCCCCTCCAAGGCTTATGTCTGGGTACGCCACTGTTTAGGTTTATAATACTAAATAAGAAAATCGCTGAAAATATTGTGAAGTTGGAAATGACAATGAACCACTGTCATGGACTTATTTTGAGTATGGATAATAGAAATAGCAATTTATTCGAATTGAAAAAAAATATATGATCATCTCTGGTTGTATGATTTCACAGAGAAAATCAGAAAAATTTGGATATTGAGATTTCTAGAATGTAAAATTCGAAAAGCTTTTGAGTTCTCATTTTATGCGCCTTTGGAGGCCACAACACTGTGTATAGGAATATAAGATATGCGATTTATTAGGTTATTGTTGTCGGTCTCTTTACCTAGATGAGAATTTTTGATATTCTCCTGAAATTCAGAATGATTATTCAAATGATTATTTGACATTTGACACGTATTATAAGTCGTGAAAAAAAATTAGTGAGGGCAATAAGAAAAGAGTAACAGAATAGGAATGAAAAGTTGTATTTTGTTCTGTCTATCGGGTGTCACTTTGGGTTTTTACAGATATATTCAGCTCATCTAAGTTCAATATTCAAGCTTTGTTTCATCGAAATCGGATGAAAAGGGTTATTGTCAAATAAAATTCACACAATAATTTGTTTTACTAGGCGACAAAGTAGTGATTGACTACCTTAGCTGAATTCCCAGCCACGCTACGCTCAGCCATGTACAGTATAACTTCAGTAGTTCGGGCAGATTTCGTTCCGGTACCTGCCCGGATTATGGAGGCGTCCGGATTACTGGAGTGATTTTAATTTATGAATTGAAGCAACTTATAAATTATCAAAAAAAGGTTTATTAATCAAGTCACAAAAAAATATATTATTTTTTCATAAAAAAGTACATGTAACACGTTATGTAAATATGTACATGTAGGTATTTATAATATTGTATACATACATATTATGTATGTATGCAAAATGAAATATCTTCTACTTTCTTGAAAAATACATATCAATTTTAGTTTGGACCTTTTTGGATGCATCTATATCAATTGCGTTGTCTTTAAGCCTTTTCAAAAGCTATAAATGTTCAAGGAGAAGGTTATTCTCCTTTGTCCACCTGATAGCTAGACTTTTCTGTGAGTGTAACTGTCTTATGTGATCGTTTGACTGCAACCATTGCGTCCGGCGGATTTTTTTTTGGATTAAAAGATGTCATTCGCTGATGGAGAAACGGTATATGATGATGAAAAAGAAAAAACGCACATCACTTTACATTGCATTACATAATTTTTTCATTTTTTGTTAACGAAAAAAATTATTTATAAAAAAATGTTGCAATTTCTTAAACTTTTATGACATGAAATTTTCAAGGAGGTATGTATACAAGAATGGCTTCACGAAGCGAAAAATGTTTACTATAAATTTTTTCAAGTTAATATTAATGAAGGAAGTACGAGAAAATTTTCTTAATCAAGAATTGCCTATTTTTAGGGTAAAATTAAATGACAAATATTGTAGATAGAGTTTCGGGAATAGGGAGTTTTTCAAAAGAAATTTTTTTTTTTTGAGAATTTTTTTTCAGATTTCCCAAATATTAATAATTTTCCATATTTCGGCAAAAATCCAGATACCTTTTTTTCATCTTAATTTCTTTATGACTTTTGAAATTTTCTTTATGATACTAAGCGCTCAAAATGTACTTCTCCAGACATCATTACGAATAAAATCAGCTAGCATATATATTTTAGGAACAGTATCGTTTGTAATTCTAACAATGATTTCATAACAAGTTTTCTACCTATCCCTATTCTTCAGTGCAATATTGTCATAAACTAGTAATGTACACAATTTTAGCCAATCAGAGAAACCCTACCCTCGTAAACCATAAGAGTGTCATTCATCTCGAGCCATAAAATACAGTCCAAGATTCTATTGGCGTTCATGTTGCAAAAAGGCGTAAACCTTTGGGAGGCGTTCCAAAAAGCATAATTCTATTTGAAAAACATCTACAATTAGAGCAAATCAAGCCATTTTAAAAAAAATGCTTGCACCAATTCAAAACTCATAATATCACTGAACATTTGTGGATGAGTTACTTAAAATGAGAAGTCTCTCTAAAGCTGAATAGTCATTTAAAGAAAGTGTTTAATTTCAAAGTTCAATTTTCGGAATACTATCGTTTTTTTTTTGAAAATCGAGACGAGATCTTCAAGTTCACTATCACGTCATTGTTCACTCAAAAAATGAAATGAATCCGACCTGTACTTTGGAATTGGAATGCACTGAAATTAGCACTGAAATAGCAGTGGTAAATACAAGGTATTGAACACCCTTAAAGGGACTGGGTAGGAGAGAGAGCTGCAGAAATTCATTCAATGAATGAATGAAAAAAAACTTACGGCAACTTCAATATTCATCAGGGAATGTTTGAAGTATATGTATACACCAACACAAGAAGTCGATGAATCTCTCAGGTTCAATCAGAAAGCAAATGACACCACAATACAAGCATACCAAATGCTTAGGTAGATCAGCTGTTTTCTGAAGTGGAATCACAAAAAGCGTACAATTTTAATTATTGTCTCCTGAGACTCGCAGCTAAATTGCTTTTCCCAAATAAATTATATGTATAAATTAAATTGAATTTGAATTAAAAATATTATATTGTGAATTAAAAATTATAAAGATTGAATTAACTGCCTGCAATATCGACGTTTCTTGTATTGGCGATGTTGAAAAGTTGACTTTACCTGTGTCGAGTACCGAAAATATCAAAAACTATGTCAAAAATGAAAACTTGTCCGATGTTCTCATGATAAATACTTGTGCGATGGTCATGGTGGAGGAAACGGAATAGTTGTAGAAGCTATATAAGGGAACAATAAGATAACAAAAAGATCGAGGTTAACATTTTTCGAATCCTGATAACGCGGTTTTTGCGTTTCAAATATGTTCAGTTCGATTTGTTGTTTTCCGATAACGCACTCTACTAAATGTATCGAAAACAAACATAGCTCTTAAGAGTGTCATCTCTATAGACTAATTGGTATCTAACGGTAACATCACAACCCAATTAATTGAGTTTGGTTGAACGCAGAAATGAAAGGATATATGTATACTGTTTACACATTATCTAGAAAGTAATCTATTCGATCGAATAGTGGGATGCCGTCAAAATAGGTCATAACATTGCAGAAAACGCAGAATCAACCATATAGGCAGATATTCGCTATAAAAATATTTTCAGAATAAATCTTTCGAACAATGAAAATGATGATTCACATTGATGTGTACACGGATCAACTTCATTGTTCTATCCAAATTGAAAGCATAAATGACCTGTGTAATATTCGGATTAGTAGCTCGAATTTCCCGATAAGCCTTATTTTGAAATCCGCCATGTTATTGTGTTTTTGAGCGTTGATTCTCCGAACAGATCGCCTCACCATTTCATCACGAAGTATATATAGAGACCGACAAAAATAGAGGAACAAATAAAATCTCAACAAAATTTGTATAAGGTGTAGTAAAATGCTTTAATTACCATATTTAGAATGATTCTATTTAGAACAAATATATGCCGTTTTGTTTGATAACTTGTTGCCATTTTAAAGGCTATATCATTATGCCTCCCTCATGAAAGCTTTCATCCCTATTGACAAAAACTTGAAACAGTCGATTTTCACCAGCCTCCGTTGAAGCGAATCTTTCACCAACAAAATTGTTCGCCATGGACGGGAACAGATGATAAGCACTTGGTGCTAAGTCCGGTTCATAAGGTGGAAGCATAAGAACCTCCCAACCATCTTCTGGAGCTTCTGGCGAGTCACTATCGATGTGTGTTGCCTGGAGTTGTCCTGATGGAACACAATTCCTCTCCTATTGGCCAAAGCTGGCTGATTCTGAGCTATTTCTTCCTTCAGACGGTCCAATTGTTGACAGTACAGTTCTGAGTGAACAGTTGAGTAGTAGGGGAGCAGTTCATAGTAGATATAATCCCACAAAACACACAGCAAAACCTTCCTGGCCGTTTCCGCCGGCTAACCTAGTTTCGACCACGACCGTTTTCGCTTGACGTTGTCGTAGCTTTTCACTTCCACTTGTCATCAACAGTCACCATCCGCTGCTGGGTCGATTTTGTTGCGATTCAGGCATGAAATTTTTTGCGTTAACTATGGTATGGTAGCCATACATCGACCTTTTTCTTGAGACCAGCCTCATGTAAATAGTTCCAAACTGTTTTTTGTGAAATATTTAGGACTTGGGCAATCGAAACAGTGCTTACATTATTTATTTCAGAAATCTTGATTAAGTTAATATCACATACAGGTTATACCTCATGTACCTCCGTGATGTAAAGTGTTTATTTATGAAATAAACTTTATTATTATTAATATGACGGTAGGACTCGACTGTGTTCATGTTTTTATCGATATTTTCGACAATTGGGCTTCCAATTACAGGTACGAAATCAACGAAACAGAAATTGCGCGTGATTGGCTGTTACAGTATCAGTACCGTAAACACTATTTACATTTTCAGTCGCCTGGCTTCATTTTCGTCTATCAAAAAAAACTGTAAAATATAGGGTATTTTCTCAGTGCTAGTGACCATCTTTGACGCGCGCTAAAACTAAACTGAGTCTATTAATCACAAAACTGTCATGAAAGTTTTTGTACGAAATCTCATCTTTCTACGATATCTAGTCGTATCCGATTGGACTCGTACAACGCGAGATACAGAGAACTAAAGCCACCTATTGGAAAAATAATACCTAATACTTCTTTTCTTGAATTCTTTTTCGTTAATAGACGGACTGTGTACGAACACTCAGATGTTGCTCCTTTTTTTTTGTGAACATTTCCTCTTTTTATTAATTGCTATTTCTTTGAGAGAAATTATAGTCCTTCATATGGTACCGTTGTTGAACGAGAACTTAATGTTTTGAATCACAAAGATCTTAAAGTTAATTTCAATTGTTACACTGATCCAGAAGTGTACAAAAATTCCATGAAAAAATTAATTGTAAATTTCATTCATGAGTTCAGTTATCATTTTTCTAGCGATGAACAGAAGTGTTAATACATACAAAGAAAAGTCATTCATCATAGACTTAATTTTTTTATTGTACCAAAGATCAACTTCCATTAAACCAATGGAAGTGCTCATTATTACAATGTTAGGTTCATTATTCGGTTGTACTTTGTATCAATAATTCATTAGATACTATTCATTGTAATTATCCGAAGTAGTAAATGTACGACTTTGTACAACTAATACTCAACATCAATTTCAGAATCACGATATTGATGAACAGGTATTCTTAATATCAATTCATAGGGATATTCGTTAAAGATTGAAATTTTATTATGTTGATGAAAAAGTATTGTATCAATGATATCAAAGAGTATAATTGCTATTCTTTAATACAACGATTTAGTTTTTTTCTGTTTAGGTACTGAAACCGTTCAAAGTGCTGTTATTTCTCTCAATGTCTAGATATCGCAATAAATCAAAAAAGGAAATGTTCAGAAAAGATGAGGAAACATCTAATTGTTCATAAATAATCTTGTCTGTCAACGATTCACTCCACAGGGTGTTATTATAGAAGCTTACTTTTCATTATTTTTGTTCGCCTCTGTATATAAAGGGTGTTTTTTTAAATCTATAGAACTTTAAATTGCAATAAAACAACGATGGATTATTCGATTGACATGAATTTTATTTATCAGCAAGATAATCTTGTGGCATTTCATTTTAAATATGATTTCTGGCATATGACCGCCACGGCTGCCTCGGATGTAGTCCAATCTGGACGTCCAATTTTCGATGACTTTTCCAACATTTGTGGCCGTATAACGGCAATAACACGGCGAATGTTGTCTTCCAAATGGTCAAGGGTTTGTGGCTTATCCGCATAGACCAATGACCTTACATAGCCCCATAGAAAGTAGTCTAGCGGTGTTAAATCATAAGATCTTGGAGGCCAATTCACAGGTCCAAAACGTGAAATTAGGCGGTCACCAAACGTGTCTTTCAATAAATCGATTGTGGCACGAGCTGTGTGACATGTTGCGCCGTCTTGTTGAAACCACAGCTCCTGGACATCATAGTTTTTCAATTCAGGAATGAAAAAGTTAGTAATCATGGTTCTATACCGATCTCCATTGACTGTAACGTTCTGGCCATCATCGTTTTTGAAGAAGTACGGACCAAACAGCCCATAAAGCGCACCAAACAGTCAGTTTTTCTGGATGTAACGGTGTTTCGACATACACCTGAGGATTAGCTTCATTCCAAATGCGGCAGTTTTGTTCGTTGCCGTAGCCATACAACTAGAAGTGCGCTTCATCGCTAAACAAAATAAAATGGACGTAGTGCGCGATACGTATTCCGCACAGAACCATTATTTTCGAAATAAAAATGCACTATTTGCAAGCGTTGTTCAGATGGGAGTCTATTCATGATGAATTGCCAAACCAAACTGAGAATAAATCACTTGTCAGCTGTTGAATCGATCGCCATCTTAAACAGTAATGCCAACTTAAAGTTATATACCCCGAAAAAAGACACCCGTTATAACAAAAAACAAAGTAACCGAGGACGATATTTAAACAATTGGAATCAAGCTACTTTCAAAAAAATAATTGCTTCCTAGCAAAGGGTTCAAGAGAAAATGAACTAGAAACTTCGTGGAGGTTCAGTCGATGTGCCCGTGTGTATATTTTTCGATATTTGAGCAGGGAATGGTCTGTAACGATAAGGTTCGTCCCATTCATTAACGAACCTATTTACGAAAATTATTGCATAAAAGATGGAGGACGAACATAATCAATTTCAAGCTTGTTCTACTCATGAGAAAATCCAAATTCAAAAATTGTAAACTGGCCTGTACCCGTGAAACTAGCGCGCAAAAACCAAAATGGTTTACTATGTTTGAACGATTAAAAGAATAATATTGAGTAGGTATGTTCAATTCTTTCAACGTCGATGAACCATGAAATTCAATGTCATTGAATGATTTACCTTTATGTTTACGGTGATCAATACGATTGCTTCATCCAAATTGGAAGACATTATTGAACCGTGTAATGTAACGTTTACACTTGAATTTTTTCATCGTATTTCTTGATGAGTGTAAACCACAATCTATTTTTGAAATTCCACGTATTCTTGATTATATTTTGAATATGTTATATGTATAATTGAGATAATATGATCCTTCATTCGAATGAATAAATTAAGAAAAGCTGGGAAAATCAAGAAATGGCTCTAAATAACCCCTTTCCTATGGGCGTAGAGGTTTAGGGCGACTGAAGACAAGATACCTCCGAAAACTGAGGTATTGCAGGAACTCAAAGAAAATATGAAAATACATATTGGAAATCTTCTGATAATCCTCAAAAATTCGAATACTCATTTTCCCAAATTGTTGAGAATATATAAAAAAAAATGAAGGTATTCGAAGAGAAAATAATTTCAACAGAAAGAACTCCTTATTTCAACTCGAATTATAGCTTTACCTATAGAGTTATGAGCTGGACCTTTGAATCACCTGTATATACAGGAGCGCTCATAAGATCCTGAGTTTACGTCAATACATATATTCCATGAGAACTTTGCAAATCGTACATTTGAAGGTAAACCGTTACTATACGAAATTTTCCTTGAATTGAGTTATTAATGTCATTTTTTTCAAAATGTCATAAGCTACAAGATGAAATGACATTTTCGCCGCTAACCGCGATATTGCGTTAATGTCTGCCGTTACTTAACATAATTTATATGGCCTGCTGAATACAAAATTGGTACTTCGTCAGTTGTAACGCACATGCTGAAGAGTGTTGACATAAATTTTCGAAAAAGTGCGTTTATTTGGATAAATAAAAAAAAACTTCGTTCATTTATTGTAATTCCCAAACTGTCACATTTTGTTTAGTTACACTTTACACCTTATCAATATTCAATTTGTTTTAGTTATTCTGTTGGGGAAGTGTGATATTTTATTTATTCCCAGTTTTCTTATGATCGAAATTAGGCCTTTTTACAGAGTATCTTTCAATAAATGTTACATTTTGTTTACACTCAGTTTTTTTTTTACAAAACAAGATAGTTCATTAAATGCGTCGATAGGTAAAAGGTTACCTTTAGTATGTTCAGATTTACGATTTTTAATTTTTCAGTAGTAGTATATTTATTCATCGTGAAAAAGGTATAATTTCTTCAGAAGCATTTTCACTTTTGCGTAATAAATATAATATGTAGTTCAGGTAGACACATTTTTCACAACCCAATATTATATTCATGAAGAATAATGGGGAAAAATAAGGGGTAAAGTGTTACTATGAAAATCGAAACTAATTATAAATAAAAATCTGATAAGTAAATAACAGTCCTGTAGTGTGCATAAATAACTATAAAATTTCTTCAAAAAAAGTATGATGTGTCAAGGACTCGAACATTATAAGGGAAAAATAATATTTATTCTGGTTTTATCCCTCTACTGTGAAATTGGATATTTTCTTTAAAACTAGTTTACTTGTAATGGTGCGAAATGCCCATTAATATACAGAGTGGCCAAATAAACGAGGTAAGCGGTTATATCTCAGGATCGACTCATCGTAGGGACTTGCGGTAAAAAATTTTTACCATGACAGTGTACAAGAAAACATACTGGAAATTGTTTTGAATTTCATACCTCTACCGCTAGGATGTGTGTTTTCTTGTACACTTTAGTGTTGATAATTATTACCACAAGTCTCTTCGATGTGTGGGTCCTGAGACGTAACCGCTTACCTCTCTTATTTGCCCACCCTGTACATACCGGCAAGATTAATGGAACGAAATAAATCTCAATTTCGTAGTTTATATCCTTTTGAACCCTTTAGCCGATTTTATCAATTATTTTTTCGTATTGTAGCTTGATAACTATTTATATGACGTCCTCGGTTACTTTGATGAACAAAATAATGAAAAGTAAGCTTTCATCCAGAACTACCTGTGGAGTGAATCCTCAGACACGAATGTTTACGAACACATAAATGTTGCTTCATATTTTCTGAAGATTTCTTCTTTTAAGGAACTGCGATATGTTAACTATAAACGTCGTTGAAATTTTGTCCATTCCCCTAATTTGTTGGTGTATATATTAGCCCCATTTTTGTAGCAGTAGTGACATCTATGGAATCCAAGGACTGGACAGTAGCCAAATAGAACAATTGTCAGAGGTCGTATTTTGTATGATAGAATCTCCTGAACAAGAAAGTATCTGGATTTATTTGGTTTAGTTTTTGAGTGAATTTAATTTTGATTTTAAATATCTGTACACAGTTTTCATTGAATAACTCCACAGTATTTTTTAAGTTTATTTGTAGTTTTCGAACAAATAAACATATTATTTATTTATTATTATTTATTTATCTCAATCCTATGACTAGTTTTCCAAATACAGGGTGTCGAAGATTAAAATTGGCATTTCTTTGAAGTAACATTTCTCTTAGGAATACAATTTGAAGCAAACACTTTTCCGCGACAAATATTGCAAAAAAAATTATTGTTAAAATCGGGGTTAGTCAAACATTATTAAAATGAAATTCGTTTTGTTCATTATTCATCCTACAATTAGAAAAGTCGTCTGTGGAATTTTTCAAATTTTCATCATTACGATATTTTTGTCATTCGGAATCAATAAAAGAAATGAATAAAACACTTGACTATACGTCAATAAGACAAAAATTTTACACAAAGGTGTTAAGGACAAACGTTTAGACGTCTTGGAGTTTTAGAAATATCCTCAGCTCACAAATAAAATCTCCCAATTATAAACAATCAATTAAAAAATTAATGAATGTATGAAATTTTTATTGTGTACAACTTTTTGAGAACTTTAGTACGGACGGTCGCCCCTCTTCATATAATACCCTTTGTAGGTATCTCAAAAACTGGTCATAGCAAAGCCAATACTTTTTGATATTATGATAGTGTACTCGAACTAAGGGTAATGACAAAAAATTGAAAAATTCTACTTAATACTTTTCTTATTACAGGGTGAATCATGAACTAAACGAATTTTATTTTGAATAATGTTTGATTCATTCCGTATTTAACAATAATTTCTTCAGAAACCAGTCTCAAATTATTGTCTTATATGGTTAAAAAATATTTGTTGCGCAAAAATGTTCCATTCAAGATGTTTTCCTACAAGAAATGTTACTTTAGACTTCAGAGAAATGCTATTTTCCAACTTCGAAACCCTGTATCTTAAAAACTAGTCATATGATTGAGTTGGACCCATGGACTTTCTTGTTCAGCAGGTCATACTCTATAAATTACGAAAAATTAACCGGTGACAATTATTCCATTAGGCTGCCGCCTGTTCCTTTCAAAAAATGCCCATTAATATCTTTCTAGTCACGAAAATTGTCGGATGTCTACGGTACAATCTCATTATTAATTCTATATTGTGTTCCGAATGAAAGTTGTTTTTGCCCTAGATAGCTGGTTCTCTTGGTCGCTGTAGTAACACCGGTCGCACAACTTCTGATTTACAAATGTCGATCCATTCATAAAATCGGACCCTCCCGATATTTTAAGCGGCTTTCCATTCATTGAATGTTGAATGTTTCTGCCTGTTCCGACAAGTTATTAGAGGCCCTATAGAGAGGTTCTATTCAATCTATACCTATTTCAAATAAGTATAATTGAGAAGTTCCGATTTGAGATATGAGTTAATTTTGCTGATTCACCAAATTTATCCTAACAGACATTAATGAAGATTAAATTATTGAAATATTAAGTAGTTTCTCAATTTCAATGAAACCGCTAAATATTGAGGTGTGTATAATACAGGCTGGTCCAGATTTAAGTTCAATAAGTTTGAAGTCGGATAGAACAACTTTTTTCATGAAAAAAATTTCATATAAACATATATCCTAACAAGTTTCTTTTTCGAGATACAGGGTGTTGAATTTAAAAAAAAAATCAGTTATTTATTTGTAGTTCTACTATTATCACATTGATTGTTTCAATTTGTAGGTATTGAAGATAATGTAATATTTCGAATAAAATAATTGTCTCCTGCCAAAATTATCCAGTGGCGTAGATATAGAGGAGCGATGATACTTTTCTCATTGAAAATCTACTCCACTGTCTTTTTTTCGAGAATATTATTCATTTCATCAAGAGTTTTACTAGGGAAGCGGTCTCTTAAATTTCCTTTCTAGAATGTACTGTTTTCGAAAAAATTGAGTAGGAAGAAAGCAAGCAATGTCTACAAAATAAATTATTATTCCTCAGCAAATTCAATTTTGTGTCGGTGCGAGGTGACTGTTGAAAGAAATGGCTCGCATTTGAACAATTTTTTCAAATATTTTTTATTGTTTAAGTGTCTGATAAATGTTTTCTGAAATGTACAATTAAATGCCATTTGAAAGTGTTATAATAAACTACGAACATTTTTGTCTTTTCATTCATCACTAATGGGATAATTTATTTTTGTAGATTTTTCTGGATAGTGTTTGATTTGTATTCGATTATCTCGAAATGGTTCATTCCATGAAAAGACTCCAAGAGCCTTTTTTTTCAGTAAAACGCTGTTGATTTCAGAAATGGAATAATTTTTCCGAACAGATACAGTGGAAAAGATTATCAATTGGAAAAGGATCATCGCATCCCTGCATCTACGCCAAAAAAAAATTTGGTAGGAAATTATTACCTAATTTGAAACACTACAATCTCCAGACTTCAATACCTTCTTCTTCTTCCACATATCATAGGCCTTAGGCCTGTGTTTTCCAACTCTCAGCTCTCTTGAGATATTGATGACCACGAATCCACCCATCTCTTTGGGGGTCTTCCTAAAAATTACCTAAAAATTGAAATTGAATTCAATTATAGTAGAGTTTCGCGCACCATTTCATTCATGAGTCAATTGCGCCCGATCACAGAACTGTAGATATGCAGTGTGTTTCCTAATTGTGGTGCAAAACATGTGTCTGAAGTCTTCATTTTAATCATACATTTTCATTTACAACGTTTGAACGTTTCGATTGATTTGAACGGAAATTAGCTTGAATGGAAATAGGCTTATCTTATCGAAAAAGAACGATACATTATCTACGTGAAATTTATCAAATTCTTTCAAAAATCTGACGAAGTTTTTCTCGGCTCTCAGAAAAAATAGTTAACGGAATATCGCCCTTCAAGAGCGATACAATAATTATAGCGGCCATAAAATTTTTTGATGCCATTTTCATAGTACAATTTATCTCTAGCCTCAAAATTGGCCTCAGTTTCGTCGATTACCCCTTCAGTAGCGCTTAGTTCATTTCTGGTAAGGTCATTTCTCTTGAGGTCTGAGAACAGGAAAAAGTCTCTGGGGGCTAGATCTGGTGAATAAGATGGATGTGTTATTAATTCGAAGCGTTTTTTCGCGATTTCATCCTTTAAACCCTCCAATGTAAAATCCACTGTTGATGGTTTTGTCCTTTTCCAGATAGTCGATGAACTTGTATTATACAATGTGCATCTCAAAATACTGATGCCATAACCTTGCCATTATCTCTTATTTCATTAGGATCACTCAATCAGACCCCTTTATCCATGTAGATAAAAAAACCTCACAACAATAATATCATACGGAATCAGAATCCCATATAATATATAAAAATAATAATATGAGGTATAGACCTCGGACGAATTACGATAGCACAAAAGCTTCTTCAGTTTTTTTCAAATAATGCTCACCTATAGCTTTAAATATAATTTCATGATGGAATTCGGTTATCTCTCCCAGGGTAATTCGGTAGATATTGAATTTTCCTAGGTACAGTTTGATATGGAACTATTAGCGAATAATGAATCATAAAATTTGTAATAACTATAAAGTTCGACGTACCATTAGAATAATAGATGACTCGGCCACTTGGAGTAATAAAAACAATCGTTCAGTGGAACGATAAGACATTTAAAATTGATATTAATCCGTAATTGTAATCGTAATGGAATTCAACGTAGTTTATGAACGTTCTCAATTCTAACAACTGTCAAGCAGTTGTGCAAGTACGAAACCACTGCAAATTTCACATTATAATTTATTATTTCCTCTTAGAATCTCAAATCAATGAGAAGAGCGGTTTGAAAAATGAAAAAAAAATAACGAATCAACGAGGATTCGAACGCTTCAACTACTCCGTATAGATGGATCATTTGGAGTTGAGCTCGTAATCACGGTGATTCTATTTAAAAGAATATTTTCCAAAATTTGTACTTCCAAAAGTGTAGAGGTTTTTGCACGACAAAGCATATGTATTGATATGATTCGACGAAGTGTGAAATCAATCTTTTTTATGAATTTATTATATAATTTTATTTAAATTTTAAAATTGAACGTTGGATTCTAGTCAAATTTTGAAAATACATATATATTTTTATTTTATGACATACATACTTGGGAATGTTGAAAATCCTACCCCACCCGCAGTATTCTCCAGACGTTGCTCCCTCGGATCAATGGCACACCGCCAGGCTGACCAGAACTTCCGGTCTTATGAAGAAGTAAAAAATCCGTACATCACTTCAAAAGATAGCCAGTTTTTTCAACGGTGAGAAAGTAGTGTCCTTCGATGAACAATACGTTGAATTGCAAATGTTTAACCATTTTTTTTTAATAAAGTCTCGAATCTCGTAAAAAGCACTGAATATTTTTGATAACAATGAAAATGTTCTAAATCAATTAAACAACAACAATTAACTCTACAAAAATACTAATACTTAATTAATAGATACTATATTTATGTCCTTCAATCTTTCTCTTTACTTGACACTATTAACTTGTTCAATTTATATCTCTTCTGGTTCACTTATATGGATTGTTCTGAATATTCAATTTTTATTTATTTTCTTCTTTCAGTCATACGTTATAATCGTCATTATTATCTGCTTCTGCTCTGCGTTTTTTTCTAATCGACGTCCTTTCTCTAATGTCTTTTTTTGCTAGTTTGTATTTCACTTCAATTTTCACTTCAATTCTCTTCAATTTTGTGAAGACGTATATAACGATGATTATATTAGAAGAATCAACTTGTCTTTAATGAAAATTAAATATAAAACTACAACTAGTGTCATACTGACAATCTCACATAGATATCCTACGGTAAGGACACTTTACCGATTGAAAACAATAGATCGGTAGTCCTTAACGTTCGAGATACTTATAGCGTTTTTTGCGCAATATACACCTTTTTTACTCAAACTACAAAGTAATTATCCAAAAGATTAAAATAGTCATTCGGGACTTCAATGTCAATGATGTGTAGAAATATAATAGAATACGTTGTCTTGGTGATGAAAGCTTATTGATTATAGATGGTCAAAGTGACAATAATTAACTGAAGAAAAAGCAATTTGAAAAACCTGGGAAATCGGCTGTTCTGCAGTTATTTCCGAGAAATCGAAACTTTGTTACTAGGGTACATACAAGACTTTCAAGAAATGTATTCAAGGAAAAGGCTGCCAAATCAATGAAAAAGTATTGCTTGCCCATTTCGTTCGACGAAATAAATGAATTGAATTCAAAGTGTTTGTAAATTATTTCATTATTTCAATGAATATTTAGTAATTGACTGTTTCAAGATTCACTTACTGTTCTGTTTATCTAAGCAACCAGTAAAAATAATTTACAGATCTAGCAACACGCGGTCACTAATAAAAGTCATTCTTTCAGTGCATAGCACTGCTGTCCCTGAAATTTTTGCTGATTTTGTGTCCTTTCAATGATAAATGTACCACAGACAAAAATCGATAAGAATCGCGATGGGTACCCTCTAACAAAGCCCAATCTCTATTAAGTGCACCATACAGGGCCAGCAAACTCCATGATGGGGCGGACATAAGTCTTGAACAGGGTAGCACATGTTGAGGGCTCGCATCCGTTGAAGGTCGTCTGTATCATGAACAGAGATCTCTTAGCCCTATTCGCAATGGAAAGAATGTGGTCAGAACAGCTTAGATTCTCGGTAATAATCACACCGAAGTCACACTAGCTGTTACAGGTATTGATGGGGGCATCATACAGTCCAAATAGTCATGATAACGAGGATTGAGGGGATCTAGGTGTATAACAGCACTTCCTGGTTGAGGGGCAACTGCCACTCCCGGCAAGTTCTCCAGCGGCATTGATAGGGCATCAAAATAACTTGGTGGCGAATTGAAAGCAGTTAGATTTGCGAATCTTAGGCAAATCGTATATATAGAGAAGGAAAAGAAGCGGCCCCCATACAGAATCTTGCGGAACACCACTTAAAACTAGCCTTGTTGAAGACAGAGCTCCGCCAACCGGAACTTTGAAGATTCTATCAATGTCATTTCAATATCAATTCTTTCCAACGTAATAGAAGGTTAAAAATTCCCATAGTTATGCTTTGCCCTGTGAAGGTGAAGGAATCCAAAGGGACCACATCAACTGGATGAGACTTATCTAAGGACTTTGACCAGGAATTGAGGAACTCAAGAAAGTTGGTGACGACCGAACGACCAGAGTAGAAAACCATGCTTACTGTTTTAATGGCAAAATCCGAAAAAGGGTTTCGTAATTATGGTTGTTGGAAAAATTATTTTTCTTTTCAGTTCTGAACTGCATATAATTTAATTTCTTGATTTTCAACCCAAATTATTTATTGATAATATAGGTATTTATTTACCAGTGAGGATATCGATGGGGTATTTGATTGATCGTAGTAATCACTCTTCGACTGATTAAAAAAAATATCAAAATTACATGAAATGGATTGAGAAACACAAACAGCCAACAAAATAACCCTCTAATGTGAATTGAAGATGTGGAAAAAAGAATTATCGAAAACTCCTGATTTAAAACTAAGTGCAATATCGGTACTTTCTGAATATGATATGCAGTTATTTCCTAACAATACGCAAAATATTTTGTATTTTACCAGTATCGACCTCCCGCCAGATAGAACTTATTCGAGACTTATGAAAGACTGAAAGCGTATTAAGAAGTATAGGGTGTTTTTTTGAGGTATATAACTTTAAGTTGGCAATACTATTCAAGATGACGACCGATTTAACAGCTGTCATTTATTCTTAGTTTTGTTTGGCAATTCATCATGAATAGACTCACGCCTGAACAACGCTTGCAAATAGTGCAATTTTATTTCGAAAATAATGGTTCTGTGCGGAATACTTATCGCGCACTACGTCCATTTTCTTTTGTTTAGCGATGAAGCGCACTTCTGGTTGAATGATTACGTCAACAAACAAAACTGTCGCATTTGGAGTGAAGCTAATCCTCAAGTGTATGTCGAAACACCGTCACATCCAGAAAAACTGACTGTTTGGTGCGCTTTATGGGCTGGTGGAATCATTGGTCCGTACTTCTTCAAAAACGATGATGGTCAGAACGTTACAGTCAATGGTGATCGGTATAGAGCCATGATTACTAACTTTTTCATTCCTGAATTGAACAACCATGATGTCCAGGAGCTGTGGTTCTAACAAGACGGCGCAACACGTCACACAGCTCGTGCCACAATCGATTTATTGAAAGACAAGTTTGGTGACCGCCTAATTTCACGTTTTGGACCTGTGAAATGGCCTCCAAGATCTTGTGATTTAACACCGCTATACTACTTTCTGTGGGGCTATGTGAAGTCATTGGTCTATGCGGATAAGCCACAAACTCTTGACCATTTGGAAGACAACATTCGCCGTGTTATTGCCGATATACGGCCACAAATGTTGGAAAAAGTAATCGAAAATTGGACGTTCAGATTGGACTACATCCGAGCCAGCCGTGGCGGTCATATGCCAGAAATCATATTTAAAATGTAATTATCTTGCGGATAAATAAAATTCATATCAATCGAATAATCCATCGTTGTATTAGTGCAATTTAAAGTTCTTAATATTGAGAATGTATTAGAAATCCTAGGAACATCTGAAAGAAATTTGAATATGTAAAATTATTTATTCTTATTATCTTCAGTATTTACTTCGATTTATAGAATTAATTTTTTCATACAACGTACAGCCAACAACACCCAACCAACTCAAGATCCCTTCAGCCAGTTATCGTCGTCTAAAACGTTCGATGTTCAGCCCCCTCCCAAAACAAAAATCTTTGCTGCGCCACTGGTGTTATTCGATTTCATTTTCACCACAACCACCATGAATTTTCGTTTCGACCGAAATCTGTGTCGATTGTGGAATGTACCCTCAGGGATCTATTGGTTCTAGTCCGGTTCTGCAACAGTTCGAAGACAAAGCTGCCTAGATAAATCAAACCCGCTGAAACACATCGAAATTTCAAGATCGATGAGAGAGTAGAAAAGCAGGTAATAGGGCCAAATGTAGGTACCTCGCATTTTTCTGTCTGGGTGTGGACTGCATTGTTTAACTGTTCATTTTTCAGAAAGACGTAAAACATTCACGTACCCTCTATAGAATTTAGATGTTTTGTGCAACTTCACTTGACACTTTTAGGTATCTTCAACACAATTCAGAAAAGGATATACTCAATAATTGGTCTATTTGCATCAACAACAAGGATTGACATTTGTGTATAGTCCCTCAACTTTTTTATCCTTGTTACTAGTTCTATTTGGAATTGAATTCACTGTATTCGTGTATTGACAACATTTTGCAATTGTCGATAAACCTTGTACAATTTACATACTTGACGAATAGAGGTATTGATTCGAAATTATGAATCACAAATTTTTTTATTAGAATATACCCCTGAACTTTGTTTAGCAATTTCTTGACATTTTGAGTCATGTATCAATCTGGATAAAATCACAAAAATATTTCTTGAATACAAATATGCGAACAGCAAATGTAACTCAATTTTTTGAATCATTTCAATTTTCAATGATCTGCTGAATACATCTATATAATCATGGAATCATGCAGATTTGTAATGCAACGGGTTCTTATTACTTATTACCTTGTTGATATTTCAACTGTAATAAGTCTTACAATATGAATTCATGCCTCAAAATTTATTTACAGGTATCAGTATAATATTCAGTGTGCTTGCCAATCTAAATCGAGTTGTTTTCATTTTAATATATTTTTTATTGAGTCCTCGACTGCTTATAAGTGGTTGGTTTTCGTAAAATCAATTATGGATATGAAACTGTATATTTCAAAGAAAATAAGAAACAATCAAAAGAAGAAAAAATATAAAATTGATACACGAATAGAATATTTAGATATACGAAGAAACATAATAACAAGGGCGTACCAAGGATCAAAATTAGGGGTGAAGGGCAAACCATGGTCGTTCAGGTTGTGACATTTTATAAATTAATAAATAATTCCAAAATTTTCAATAAATTATTTTTTTCATTATTGAAATAGTTATTTCAAGAATTTTGATGAATTCCTGCAACAAAATTTAATAACGATTATTTTTATTTGCTTTCGGAGGGGACAGCTGCCCTCCTACCCCTCGCTAGGTAAGCCCATGCATGAGAAAAAAAAATAAATGAATGAATCAATGAAAAAAAATCAACCATCAAGCAAATCTTTTCTCTCACTATTGAAATGAATAATAATTGAATTGGATAATATTTCATAATCATTGTTTCATATAAACTTAAGTTTATATTTGAAATCAATTTCAAACCGATGAAGAATATGTAGCTGAATGACCTAACGGATATTTAAATTACAAGGTATGAAAAACAAAATTTCACCTAAAACTAAAAATGGCAAGAGAGTATTGACGAAAAATTATAAAAACCTTTAATGTTTTGTGTAGTAACCCATTATCGTCCATATGGTAGCTGTATTTTTGTTTACGTTATTTATTCGATACGAATACATTCATTTCAAATAAATGATCAAATTTTCTGAATACCTCTCAAATAAAAGAAACATGAATGTCAATTTATCAAAATACATTCGAAGATCTGTTTATCCACTTGTTGATTGCAAATTTCTATGAATGCGTTCGTTTGATTTCTAACGTTTATGACAAAGAGAAAAATTTTATCGACCTCCTATAGTCCACAAATAGACACGTAAGTGCAATAATAAATAAAATAGTATTGTAATTAATTATACCAGACAATAAAAAATCTATTAATAATATTGTCATAAAACTTATTTTATTTTTCAATGGCAACCAATTGATTATTGATAAAACAGTTGGCATAATAAATAGGAAATACTTTTATTGGAGGTTTTTGCTGATATGTTCATTAAATTTAAAGAATGAATGGTAATAACAAATTTATCAGAATTGAAAATGTTCCGATCACATTTATTTTACATAGAACATATGGAATCAAAAAAATAAGCGGGTAGGGTTTAAATGTAATTTATCTGAATGGAGCACCTATAAGAAAATTGGAAAAAATTCAAAAAATGTTACTCACCGAATTCACGATAACCTCACTTTTCACTAACACATTAGAATTTGAACAATAAAAACAGAACAATCACTAACGCAAATCCCGTGACTAAGTTCTTGGGAACGAAACGTAACGAGATACTAGTATATGCACATGTTGTTCATTCAGTTTTTCTGCGAAAATTTCGAAAGCAAACCGATGTTTCAAGTCGGTCGAATTCAAATACGGGAACGAGAAGGTAAACAATAGTATTCTCCAATCGGTGACCAAATTTGTATCTCATCTATCATCCTCAGGGTCTGCACGTAAATGACGTGTAGTGCCCTCTACAGGAGTGATGATAAACTTACATATCGTGATGGGTGTTCTCTGTATTGCTTTCTATAACCTCACTAATGAAATTAGAATTATTGCATTAGTTGAAGTTATTAGAGTTCAGATTGTTCATTGTGAGTTCTGCATTGTTCATCTTATATAAGTATTTTTCTGATTATGACATGTGAAATGACATACATTATACATAAAAATAATTCATATTTCAAAATATTTAGCAAGTATTGATGAAAAGTATATTTGTGAAAAATACAGGATAATTATAAGAGCAAAGTACTTGAACTAATTCTTTATTGTCATTAAATTAGGTTTTCTGCACATTTCCCTTTCCCATGTCAACTTGTGAAGCAAAGTCGGCAACTTCTATAACGACTTCTGTACTTCGCTCGTGAGTGTACAGAAATGGCGTCTGAGGAGATACTTACTGCTACTGCTTCTGGATTATATGTGAAATCAGAATCTCAAATCGTTAATAATTGACAAAAAATTGGTTACAGAAAAGGGGGAGTTCACACATTCATTTATTAGAACTGCGACTGGAACCCCGTGATTATCTGAATTTAGATCTTAGAATGGAAGTCAGCACTTCTGAGGAATTACTATATGTTGCATGTCACAATTAATTAAAAAAAGGACAACGTAATGAGAGCTGCAAATACTCATCATGAAAGATTTACTGCTACTTTTCGATTTCTGGAAGAAATTTCCAAGACATGAAGATCTGGATAAACTCCGTTGAAAAATCTCTAAACACTATTTAATTCCTGCAAGTCTGTCGACAAGACTGTACGCAATCGATTTCGTCCAAATTTCTTCAAGCTACACTAAAGCTCCAAATTACATACATACATACTTTCATGCAAGTCTCTCACTTTAGTCTGTTCAAGCCAAGTTGGCCGACTTGCATGCATCTATGTAGACTTTTAGATACGACTCAAAATAGGAGAATTTTATTAACTCACAATTTTCGTTTATTGCTAAATTTCCAACAATCAAAACGAAAATATTATTCGTCGATGTAATTGACATCGCATTGAATGTACCCGTAAACATCTTATTTATCGAGAGATAAACACGAATTTTCTCTGGTCTGGTGAAAATAGTTGATAAACCACCCTGTATAGGTATTTGGTAAGTATATGAAACATAGTCGTGATAGATACACCATTTGTTATTCAGAAACGACTGGATTAATTTTGATGATCTTAGATTTAAAGGATTTGTCTCCATCCCAAATGGCAAAATAACTATAGAAAATTACTTCGTTTTATTTTAGTTATAATGAATTTCCGCCAAGTAAGGACCGAATCCATTAAATAACTATAGAAAAAAAAAAAAAAATTTAAACGAAGAAGTTAGTACGTCGTTTTACGGTAGTTCTGACAGTATACAATTTTCACAGTCGATCTGAAGTTGTAGAAAACAGAATATACATTGACGTCATTTTGATAGAATGACGGCCGATTATAGAATGGGTGGAATTACGATTGGAATATGACGGTAATCTACATCTGAAAATAGTTGACGATCATAATTTCCATATGAAATTCTTGAAAATTTAGTAAAATGAAATTAAGTTTAGTTAGATTTAGTATAAATATTATGTAGAATTGTGCAAAAATGCAAATTCTGTTTTTTTTAGAAGCTGCAGAATTTCTGAAAGGACAACATCAAATGGAATTTGTACATTAATACAAAATAAAAGCGGCAAAATAGAAGGAAAGAGGGGTGTAGGAAGAAGGCAAGCCTCCTGGCTCGGAAATATTCAAGAATGGACAGGAATGAGAAATGCAGGTCAACTTTTGCATATGGCACAGGATCGAGAAGCATTCTCAATGATGATCGCCAACGTCGGACAAAACTGACCCGGCACATGAAGAAGAACGAAGAAGACATTAATACAAAATAAAACACAACTTAACTTCTCTCTATTTATTTATTAACTATATCAAATAAAGATCGAAAAGATGTCATATAACATGAAAAATAAATTGTCATTACTGTAGTAAATTCATTATTCTCAACTAGTATATAAATTAAGCAACATTAATAATTTTTAAATATTTATACAAGCTTGTAAAGTCGAAAAATATATTTACATATTGAGAAAATAAGTTTGTCCGCTACTGAAGCGAAATATTCATACAAATTAATAGCATCGGATGAATAAGATATTCAAAACAGCCACAAATCATTTAAAATATAAATTTCATCACCGATACCTTTCAGATATCCAGTATTTTCCAGGCCTTTTTCGTTATGTAGAACGAAACCTTTTTGCATTACGACAAAAGTAATTTTTTTGAGCGAAACAGTCAGTGCTCCGGTTGGTTATTCGACTCGAGAATGAAATCTGAAATTATTCGAGTATTGGTTAGTTCAGACTTATTGATTAATTAATAATTTGTCGAATGGTCATGCCTCAGACAGGGGGTAACGCCCACAAAGTGGCCGTTTTATCTGCTGACGTTGACAGGAATGAAAACTCTGACGGGTGCCAGCGACTGCAAATCACTTTGTCCTGATGCTGTGCCACTACCACACTGGGAAGGGGTAATGTGAGGTCACCTAAAATCGAAACAAAGTTGAAAATTCAAAACAAATTTTGAGAATTGTGAAAAAAGTAGTGAAGCAACAATATAAAATTATGGTATGTGTTTTAAAAATTATTTTATTCACAAGGTTAATTAACTGAATGACTGACTGACTCAAAAAACAATACATTCAGTATTTATAACATTATCTTATCTCTGAAAATGAAATGTTGTGATCATAGACACACGTGCAAAACAGCAGTCAGCAAAAATACAGTGGACCAAACGAAAAAAAAAGATTTAAAATACGCCGTATAATTGCCTGCCTTGTGCGTAAAAATAGCTTAGTTGACAATTTATCTATACTTGATGATAGATAGATAGAGGCACCTGAAGAGGTACCTCTACTTTATCGTAAACTAGACTATATTTTTTTGCTTGCTCTGAAAATAATGATGAATTGAGGAAAAGTAGGACAAACTTCTAATTCAAAAATTTAGTTTCTAATAAATGTATAAAATTATGCATTATGCAGAACATGATATTCAGCAAATTATTATGAACTTAAAGAAGCCCATAATAAGTTGCTGAATATGTTCTACTGCAAATTCAGCCTCATTCGTGGATCCATCCAAATGAAAAATATAATTGATAGAACTTCTATGTTCACAATTATTGAATTGTTTGTTATCTCGGTAAACATTATTATTATTATTATTATTAGAACTCTTTATTAATTTATTGCATAAAAGGTTGTACAACAGTTTGTTAATGAAGTGTAAAAGGCGAGCATATCGCAAAGCGATGTCTTACTGCAAACCTTTACAGAATAGTCTACAACTTAATATTGTAAAAATTTGAGTTCTCAAGTTTTATATTCATGAAAGAAATCTAAAAAAAATATATAATGCTCCTGACTGAATTATGGACAAGAAGAAGAAAATGGGAAGATGGACGGAGAATAGAGGAGAGAGATACATCTGAAGAACTGTTTCTAGGAAAAAAAAAAATAATAAAATAATTCGTAAATGAACCAAGAAACAGATTCCGGACTTTCTCTGTTGGAACACGATTCCAAAATTACGGAAACCTCGCTGAAAAACTATAATGGGAAAAATTTGTGAGATGTGCAGGTATTCCCAAAGTAAAATTATCAAGCGCTCTTGTCTGACGAACGCCATCTCCAAGAAACCGCAAATTGCAATATGAATACGTAGGTTGTTCCCGCGATTCCAGAACCTTATATCTCAAGAGCAGCGTGTGCCAAATGAATATTGAATGAAATGAATACTGAATATTTATTGTTTGTTATAGAATTGTCATATGACAACGTTTCGGGCAGTGCCCTTTTTCAAGCCTGAAAATATATAAAAAACATCCTTACAAAAGCGAACAGGGTAAATAATAAATCAATAGATAAATAATATGACACCAGCATTCTGCAAGCGCTCGAGTTTGTTCAACTGATTATTGTAAGACCTATATAAGCAACATCGGCATACTCAGTAAAAGTGAAAAATTGGGAATGACAAAGAGTTCTTAAGGAGACGGAGTTGATGCAAATAACGAAAGAATTTTTCACTCAAGGTGGCAATTTGCGTATCCCGTATCGAAAGGACATCAGGAGTGCAGAATGGAAAACGATTTTATTTGGTAAGAGGCATCTATTTTGAGTAGGTTATCAGAAGATCGTGTAGAATTTATGGACATGAAACACGAAATGATGAATTTGCAGTATTTTTCAAATATTTTTCAATTTTAACAGAAGCGTAGGAGAGTCGGGATAAAAACATCAGACATTGAACTAAGCACTGAAGAAGGTTCAATCTTCAGCATTTTCGTACAGACAGTAGCATTGGAAGACCATTATTATACCATCCGATATAGTCGAATGCAACCCATCTCGAGTTTGAATTCGATACCAATCTACTCAATTTCGATTCACAATCGTCAAACTAGGTCCAAAGAGATGCCCTACCTGCTATCGTAATGTTTAATTTATTGTAGACGAGTCATATATCAGTCGTTGATAAAAAATATGAAAAACTAAACTGAAAGGCGTTTCTGAAAGGTTTTACAATAAGAGGTTTTATTTGGAACAACCCGCTATCTGGAAAGCTGTCTCATTTGAAATTGTCACCTTTAAACATTTGACAGTTGAAAACAACGCCATTGTTGGAATTGTTGGAATTCACTACGAAAAAAGTTCGCAAAACTAAAGAACTTTTGGGTCATCCTGAAGCACCTTCTTGGCCGGCAATCGTAAAACTGGTGAAAAAATTTGTGAACCTGTGGGACAAGTTAGTGCTGTGTTGAACCTAAAACGTGGGCAACGTTCAAAAATAACTGAGAATATAGCTGCTGTAACACGAAAACTCTGGTTTCACAACGTTATTTCAACGTACCGGTGCTCATTAGGACACCGCTGTAAAAAATTAAGGCAGTGGTACAACAGTAGCTCTGTTGAATTGTTCAGATCCGCAACTTCAAGGGTAAAAATCGCCATGATAGCCAACCTTCTTAAAGGAGACGGCACATAAAGAAGAATAATAAAAATAATATGTAACTCGTAGCCGCGGAGAATACATGCCGGAATCCATATTTAAAAAATAAATGCCAGGAAATGATTAATCGGATTATCACAATGAAAAATTCATTCCAACAATAGTTCTGTCTTGGATTATTATTTAAAGATCTCGAGTTCTCGAAAAACACCCTATACAACTCACCTTGGAGATCCGTAAGGACCAACTTGTTGTCGTAGCCGCCCGTCAAGAGGTAGTAGGCGGACGGTGAGAACCTTATCGAGCGGACGTCCGCCGAGTGCGGCTTGAAGCACTGGATGTTCCGGCCGCCCCTTATGTCGTACAGGACGCAGGAACTGTCCTCGTGTCCCGATACCAGCAGCCTGCCTGACGGGTCCACGCACAGACTGGCCACCGGCGAACCCTGTCTGGTTCCCGGTACCGTGCAGGGGGTGACCATGTTCACGCATCCCCTGGTCCGGAGGTCCCAGAACCTGACGGTCTTGTCGTGCGATCCGCTGACGAACATCGCGCCGCCCCAGGTGTATAGGGAGAGTATGTGGCCGGTGTGTCCGCTGAGAGCCTGAAAGAAGGGAATAAAATGAATAAAACAGAAAATATTATTTGGGCTGAAGAGTTAGTAGGCTGGAGCATAGATGGCGCCACTAGTATGTAAGTAAGAATGCGTTTATGAATTTGCAGCTATCGGACTATTAGTTTTAGTTCCCCAAGGATCAGTGATAGGACCATAGCAGACCTACCAAAAATGAATAGATGCAAGATGGCAAGATAGTTTGCAGATGGCACTGACATATACTATCACAGTAGAATGCAGAAAACAATTACTAGGCAGTTACAGATAGACCTAGATAAACTGATGGAATACTTCAAGAAATGGAGATTCAAAGTGAATACATCGAAAACAGTTGCAATCTACTTCAGGGGAATAACAGTAAAGAAAGAGAAAGCAGGAAATACAAAATAGAAAATCAGACGATAGAATGGAAAACGGAAGCAAAATATCTGGGAGTAATACTAGATGAAAAAATTAATTTCAACAAACAGATAGACGAAAACAGAAAAAAGGCAAGAAAATTGCACGGAAGCTCAACCCTAAAAGACAATTTTTCTTAGAAAACAAGCTGAAGATGATAAATATACTGCTTATACCAAGCATTAAGCGTTCAGGGATAACCTGGTATAATACGAAAGACAATAATAAAGATCAGTTGCAAAGTACGTTAAATACAGTAATCAGAACAGAGGTTGGCGCCCCATGGTATATAACCAATCAACATATCAGAGAATAATTGAAAACTGAAACTATCGAGGAAATGGTTAACAAACAAAAAAAAAGACAATAGAGACGCTAAAAGATCATGATAATGAGAAAGATTCTACAAATCGAAATAAGAATGGCAGATAAGGAGGAATGAATCTTTCAAAGAACCAAATAGAAGAAAAAATTGACATGCAGGGAGGAAAATCTCCCAATCAGACAACAGTAGGAAATAGGATAAAATAAAGTAGAGGCGTAGGGAATAAAATTCCAGACCTTATGCAAAAAGAAGATCTGAGACTCTTAGTTTGTGACATATACTATCTTTAGTGAAACAACTTTTGTTAATTGGAAAAAAAACGGATGAAAAGGGAATATCGGGGGTTAGTGAAGCATTCCTTTTTGGAGTTAAAAAACTTTTGAAGCCAAGAATTGGCTCTGCAGCAATAAAATCAACCGAGCACTATGCGCACACAATATTGTGCCTCCGCCTGAACTCAAGCGACGCGTCAGATACTAAAGTATCTGCTCAATTTCCGTCGTTACTTAGAATTTTCAATTCTCGTTGATTCGTATCTGGCAATTTGATGATTCATACAAGTCCAGAGTGGTAGTTATAATTCGCTTTATGTATGCCACCTTAATAAACGTCCATTTTGTTGTCTTAAAAGTTTTGGTGAAGGAGTTGGGTACATTTCAGTGTGTTTCCGCCACATATGCTTATGTGATGTACTACCTACAGATCGAATACTAAAGCATACGCCTACAAATCGTACCATGTGTGGAATTTTTAGGGACATAAGAAAAATTAAAAATAAAAATGGACGTTACCTGGAACGGCGTACCAGTCGCACAATCCGTCACGTAGATCTTGCAGTCGCCCGCGCCGCCGCTTATCAGCAGACTGGACTTGTTCGAGGTGTCCTCCAGGAAGCAGAGGTCCCTGATGGTGCCGTCGTGCATCGACAGCTCGATCTCGTCTCCCTCCAACTTGGACGTGTCGCCGTTGAACCTCATCAGTTTGACCGTCTTGTCGTTGGATCCGGTCGCCATCAGATCGCCCATCGGCGACCACGCTAGGCAGTATATGGATCCCTTGTGGTGTTTGGTGATCTTGAACAGCACGGTCGGTTGGTAGGCCTCGTGGTCCTCCCTACTGGTACAAATTACAATTTATAATTAGGCTAATTAGTTATTTAATGAAAAATTTTGGTTCCTAAGCAGGTATAACAGTTTGGAATCAAAGATTTCAATCGAGCATCAGGCAAAATCCAATATACTTTCGAGTACTATTCATTCAACTATTCCAACTAATATATTATGTAAAAGGTGTACAACTTTGCTTCCACCGTTTTGCAATAGATGGCTGTAGAGGTAAGTGGTAGTCGAAATAAATAAATAGTAGATGTCATACTGTTGCGTCAAGTGAATTTCACGTAAACTTTACGGGCAAAAAGATGCATTTAGGTCGAAAAACCAACCCCAGCAGGTACAGCGAGGGCTAAAAATAGAACAGGAACATCCTTGGCGCCACATTGGCGCTACATATGGTCATCCTGAAGTCACATCTAAGGGCAAGGAACGAAGACGTGGACCAATCAGGGACCTGAATTGCGCTTTGGTAAGCAAAATCCAAAGCGACGCTTAACATCCCCAGGAAATTGGGGTACCATATTCAGTACGCTCGTAGCTGTTACCTTGTAAACACATAACTTGTACAGCCAAATTCAATATATTAGTTAAGAAATCCGGTGTTTCATTATCCCAATTTAATAAAATTACAGTTGATCGATTCAACCCAAAACACATACAATAAGCTTAGGTATTTGTAAACATAACGCCATCGAAATATTAGTCGATTTGTGTCATTCTAGTCATTTGCGGGAGGTTTGAATTCTCTGCTTTAATATGAAGAAATCTGCGGCTGAGGTTCATCGCATATTCTCAAATACCTATGGTGGGGCCGCTATTAGTAAAAAACGCGCCGATATTAGTTTCAACCTTTCAAGAGCTGTGATTTTGACGTCGAAGGTCAGCATGGCGTTGGTAGAGACCATTTAAAAACACCTGAAAGTCATGAGAATGATTCAGAAACAAGGAAATTGGGTGCCGTACGAGTTGAAGCCGAGAGATGTTGAACGGCGTTTGTTTGCTTGTGAACAGCTGCTTGCAAAGCAAGAACGGAAGGGATTTCTGCATCGCATGGTGACTATGGAGACGAAAAATGGGTTTATTAAGATAATCCCAAGCGCAGAAAATCATTGGGATATCCCGGCCATGCCGAATTTTCACGGTTCCAAGGTCATTCTCAGTATTTTGGTGGGACCCGCTTAGCGTAGTTCATTATGAGTTGTTAAAACCGACTGAAACAATCACAGGCGATCGTTATCGAACTCAATTAATGCGTTTGAGCCGAGCAAGGGAAGACAAACTGACGCAATACAACGAGAGACATGATAAAGTGATTTTACGGCATGACAATGCTTAACCTCATGTTGCGAAAGTTATCAAGACATACTTGGAATCGTTCTACCCCACCCGCCGTATTCTCCAGATGTTGTTCCCTTGGACTATCACTTGTTTCGACCATTAACACACGGCCTGGCTGACCAGCAATTACTACTTTCCACAGATTTCTGAAATCTGTGGAAAGTAGTAAGTGTTTACATTTATTTTTTACCAAATCAATATGATTTTCCACCAAGTAAGGACTGAATCAATTAAATACTCATTTGAACATGTTTTAGATCTTACAGGCAAGGCCTCAACTTCCTTATCATGTTGTAATAATAATAATAATTTCTGGAGCGCTTCAGAAGATAACCAATTTTTCAACGCGGGATTCGTACGCTGCTCAAAATATGGGAGAAAATAGTGGCCAATGATGGACAACACTTTGAATCATAAATATGTTTCCAGTTTTTAAAATGAAGCCTAGAATTCCGGAAATAAACGGCGCCGGCGGAAGCAAAGTTGTACGCCTATGTATATAAGTTTTTTATATGCAGGATTATTTTCTACAAAGAATATCGTTTTTTTGGTACTTACCCAATATCACCAATTTTTGGGTAAGCGCATATCCTAAGCGTTTTTGAGTTTGACCCGACGGCATATAGCTGCCCGCTGGGATGAAATTCGGCACATCTGACGGCTTGAACATCTTCGAGTGTGGTTATTGGCACGAAACGTGGTCTGTTGATGCAGTTCTCGTCGTTTATTTGTTCATTCCTGGTCCTCTCTATTGGCTGCAACAAAAAGTTTGGAATGAGTTACAAAATTCAACAAGGGATAATTATGGTTTTATGTTTTGTAGGTACATTGTGGATATATCATGGAACTGACACTAAAATAATAAAGTCGATCGAATATATATTCTAGATTGCTTGTTATATCCCTAGAGTTCTTGCCAAAATTTTCTAGGCAACAACGAGGCATCTGAGTAGGTACGGAGATAACCAAGGATTTGCTTGCCCGGTGGCAAAACTAACGAAACTTTTATGAAAATCGTATGTGAATATTTCTTTTACACTACATTTTTATTCAAAAGTTTTTTGTATGTATTATAGTGCCAAAAGACATGAAACCTGAAGCACATGATATTCCCCAAAACCATCATTATTAAGTACAAATAGTCAACATTTTTGCGAACAAAGTAGCAAGTAGGAGTAGAGTAACGCATAACGTATAAGATGTAATTCAAATGTTCAATTTTTCTATTCCGACTCTCCTATAATACTCGGATGAGACCTCTTAAAAGCTCAGAGCTTGTACGAGTCAGGAGAGCCGGTTTTGTTCTATGAAGGCTTTGTTACTGTGTCCCATCGCCACTTCAACTACATCACTCCCAATTTTTTACCAAACAGCGAATGGTTATGGTTGGACAGTCCTCCTTAACCAAACAATGTATTTTCTGGCTAGGGGCTCGAAATCTTGACATTCGGGTTAGGAATACGTGACATGATGACATATTGATTATTCGATGCTGAATAAATTAACATTATAATTTTAATTAATTCATTCATTTATTAATCATTCATTGAATCATTGTGGCAGGGATGGGGGTTAACTTAAGAATTTCAAATGGGAACTCCTGTTTTTCATTGCAGAATCGTATTTTACGTCAAAAAAAATACGAAAGTTTTGTACGAACAATTTTTCAAGATCGTTCACAGATGGCTCTGCAATCAAATTTCCGTCCAAACAACTTACTGTTCCATTCATTCACATGAAGTTTTGCTGAACTGTTTGTTTTGAATAGTGGGAATATGTACTGTCATTGATCATTTGGAAATGACGAAATTACTTGTTCTTGTGGCTTTTGGTTTAAAATACTTTCCATTACTCAAAAAGAATGTATCAATCGAAAGAAAAGAAAAAAATGAAATTGAACTCTTTCATTTGGAATTTGGTAGAAATCTCCCCCAACCGTCTACATTTATGTGCAGAATGATTTCTTTCATTTCAACGAATAATAATAGGACCATTTACGACTGGAATTTCATATGAAAAATTAATGGAAAGGATAGATTAAGAGGTAACACCACCACGTGGTTGTTCAGTTCAAAACGAAATTAGATGAGATATTTCTTCTTACAAATCACCGATTTCTATCGGGTTTTCACAAACTTTCCTGAAATAATATTCTACATGGAAAAAAGTAAATATTTTTCTCTATTTCAGTATTAGAAACAGTATTGTAATAAACTCATTACTCGCTCCTTCGTCGTATGTTTTCACATTCGTGTTAGAATAGGAGCCCATTATGCAACTTGTTTTAAAGTATATAATTCATTTAAGAATGAAAAAAAAATTAGTAACTTTTCCTTTTTTACGAAAAAAATTGATGATATATACTTTGTTCAAAATACTGATATATTCTGAAAATATTAGTGAACAAAAACCAACCAAAAATCATGTCAAAAGAGGTAAAATTATAATTTCGTGAAAGTCGTCGTACAGTGCTGCCCTCTACTTATCTGCTTCGAAGAAAGAAAGAAGATTAAGTGAATTTACAACTTGGTAAATCGTACAGAATTTGGTCATCGCAGAAGCGCCAGAGGGGAAACTGAATGGGCACAAAGTTTGACTGATACGCGAAAAACCACGTGGTGGTAATCCCTCTTAAGACGGAAAATCCTAATTTCTATCACAGAGCCATACGTGAGGAATGGTGAAAATTTGTTCGTTGGTGTTTTTTTTTGCCGTAGAATTCGAATCTGCAATGAAAAACAGGTATTTTCATATGAAATTCCAAAGTTGACCCTCCTTCCCCAGAAGGGAGAAAGAAATGAAAAGTTTAAGCATAGATGTACCCTCTCAAAAGAATCAACTTTTTATTCGAAACATTTATGTTTCCTCTTCGAGATTTTTAACTGATTCAACTCCACCCGGTAGTTCTAGGATGAGGCTTGATATAATATTTTTTCCATGCAAAAACCTAGTCCTATGGACTTATGTCTTATGGTGCAGAAATAGGTAGGCGCAGAAGACTTAGGGTCGAAGCCATAGTGATTCGTATTTTTCTTTAATTTTGCACACCGTTCAATATAATGATTTGAAAAGTTTATGAATAATGAATAGCAAACTATATTGTGAAATTAGCGATGACATGAAGATGAGGAGAACGCAAAAATTGCCTCTTGGCAAGTTTCACGAATGAAATATATTCGGAAGGCCACTAATCGTGTCCCGAATCGCTCGATGGTGTGAATCTCGTCGAGAATAAAAACAAATAAATTGAACGGAAAGAGAGTCGATTTCTTTTTTCTGAATCACGAGCCGAGGATGGAGCAGATGTCAATGCGGAGAAACTCCAATAAATTATCGGTTAGTTGATATTCTAGCGGCGATACCATATTGTCATAAATTATTCGCTGAATAACGACAGATGTCATTAAATAACAGAAGCCTGCTTTTCAGCATCGCGAATTTCAAGCACGCAAACGCGAGCAGTATTGCAATAAGTATGCGAATTCAATTATGCAGGGAATTAAAGTAATATCCGATGGCATTCCGCGTGTTGATTCAACATTACTCTTCGAATTTCCTCCTTCACGGCTTGATTCCTTCTTTTTTGCTCTTAAACCACTAGGATGGCCTAATGGACCTTTGAGAATGTTGTCTCAAATCTGGAATAATCAATCATACACTAGTAGAGCGGAGACCTGCTGACTTATTTCGAATTACATTCTTCAATGTAAGGTTGTTTTGATTTTTTATGAAAGTTTATCGACTGAATTCATTTTCCGCCTAGGTGGTTGACTAAACTTAAATATTTATGTACTGTATAAATCTGTCATTTCGGTATATCCGCCACATGTCATGATCTATCTGTCCGCTTGAACTCACATCTGACGCCTTCTCAAGTAAAAGCAGTCTCACTTGAAATTCATTCAACTGGCAAAAATGATTCTGAACAGTCTGTATACTTACTGAATCGAACGCATCAAGGACATACACAACATCACAAACATTTGAAAGGTGACGAGACGAGCAGATTACAGAGCATCATAAACCTTCATGAGCCTGATGGATAAATAGGCTCTCTTGATATAGGCAGACACATGATCTGAAAATTTCAGTCGGGAATCAACATGCAATCCAAGGTTTTGAACTGTTTTCGAAGATTTTCAAACCTTGAGAACCCTGACAGAGAACGTACCAAGTTTGGAGGTAGTTATCGCTTCCGATTAACAAAATATATGACTTATCAGGATTCAAGTGTAGATGATGACTTTTCGCTTTCAATGACAAGGAACTTAGGTCCTCATTTATCTGAGAACATGCTACTGCGAGTTGATTCGGTTTGAAACCAATGTGAATCTAAACATACTCAGCAAAATCATGAAACCGACAAAATTGAACAGTCTCACACAAATCAGCAGTGTAAATCAAAAACAACTCTGTGTTACTCCCTTTGAAATATAAACACACGACGATCTGAAAATCAAATCGAGAATCAAAAAAACTGTTTATTGAATATATGTAGGATCCAATTATTGTTCCCCGTAAATAATTGCGATGGTCAACCGGATGCTTGTAGACCTATTAGTTTCTTTTAGTGTCGAGGGTATGACAGTTTCAATTGATTTATAGGGAACGAATTGTTATTGTACATATAATGTAAAAAGGATGTGTAATTCTTCGGGGTGTCATGTCGGTTGTAAAACTTAAGAGATTTACTGGGGTTGGGAAAGTTCGAGAACAAGACGGTTGTACCAGATGTGTTACATCTGTGTATCAGGTTCTATTCCTTCGAGAATATTCGATTACCAGGAATCCGCGAAGATCTTTGTGGGCGGTACGGCAAAGCTCTTATTGGATTAGGGGATGGTACTTTCTCCTAAGGGTGTGGTCAAACCGAGAGAAGGGAGGTCGATATTCGAGAGAGGGTAGCTCCAATCGGCAGAGGGTAGAGTTAAAATTAAGCCGAAGACGGGTACAGTTCAACTTAAGCCGAAGACGAGTCAAATCGGGTCGGTCAACTTAAGACATAAGACGAAAAGACGGTTCGCGGACTAAATTAAGACGAGTTATAGACGAGACGACCGAAAACTTGGAGTACGACGAAGACGTGATAAACGAAGATGTTTCGAGTAATCAACGAACGAGTTAAAGACGAAATTCAGTACCGTAGTGAGAAACTTGTAATCAAGACGTAATTAGGATCTTCTCAATACTGAGTTTGTACTGTATAAGTGTGGCTTTGTAAATAGAAGTGAATAATTGAAAAGAGTTTAATTATTACAAATCCAACAAAGTCACGGAGAAAAAGACGAAAGGTCAGGTAATCGAATCATACCTCTAGACGATCGATTAACCAAGCCTACATATATACGCTGTATTTACAAATGTTTATTGCCCACCATCCTAGATCTTTGTGAAACTTGTATCATTATGGACAGCCAAGCTACGCTGGGGTCCCTGGAATCGCATAGCCTGGGGTATCTGCTGAGTATCGTAATATTATAAATCAAATGACCTGATGTAATAAAGTAACTCTACTTGGGTAACATGGCATTGGGGTATTGAAGGGAATGTCGGACCCGGTGAACTTACGAAAAGAGCATCGAGGTTAACACATCTTGGTCCTGACCCTTTGTTGGGCAATAGAATAACTCCATGGAGGAACACTTCTGATCTTGCGCAGGCAAAAAAATTTTCGGTGCTTTCACATACCTATACCAGAAGACTCTTGAAGATGCCACGAGCTGAGCTTCAGGTAATGGTAGGACTGCTGACAAGTCAGCATGCCAATTGGACATTTATGGAAAACTATTAATAATTTTTTGCTCAAAATTTGCATACTGGGGTTTGAGACAATGATCTTTCTCCCTAAAATATTTGCGGACCTCTACAACTTCCGGTTATAGTGGAAACAAACTACTACTTTCTTATTTCAAATAAAAGTTTTCGGAATTAAAAAGCTATTCAAATATCAAGACAAAGAATACGAAGGCTATCGACATATACAGACAGAATAAAATCAGAAACACCAATAGTTCTTAGCGCCTGGTGACCACCAATAGATTGCACCCAAACTAGACCTGCCAAAAGTGAAGGAAGATAAACCACATAGCTCTATCATAGCGTAAATTAAATCCAGATGGCCAATACCTCTATATCAGACAACTTTTTCGGCACCAATATTGAGGTGGTGAAATCTAACGTTACAAAAATAATCTCCAGCAACTAAATCTCTATACATAGGGTACACCATGTGAATTCTACTCGGCATATGAATCAGAAGATGGCGAAAGCAAAAAATAACTGAACGGTTCATTCTGAAATTCCGTTTCATGTCAAATAATGAGTATCTCCGCTCGCCTGCAAGAGCAACGGCTATCGTTTCGGGTTATGCCTTTTGTTTATTAGTGCGTTAATTAATATGAAAATTATGGAAGTCGAATTGATGATGAATATCCGTTAACGAAGAAATTACTAAACTTCAGGTGCATCCGTTCGAGAAAAATCAGATAATATCTCTAACTCTAATTTTATAGGAATGAATGCGATTTGAAGGTATAGTCTTCTACTTCTTATCATTATATCATCGGCAAATACATGATATATCTGAGGAGGACTCGTGAATATTTATGAGGGGACGCAGATAATATGACTCCCCATGTAATTTTGACGTTAAAATTGTAGGATCGTTGTAAAATTACATTGATTACTATGCAAATGAACAAATTCCACAGTTTCTACTATGGATTCATCAAGCCAAGTAGCTTGACATTTTAACCAACTACTTGACTTGAACATCAAGCTCGTGAAAAATAACATACTTGGGCTTGGTTTGACTTGATTCTAGATATTTATTGCTTGACTAGATATCAAGCTACTTGATATTACTTTAGATATGCACGCGTCGCACGGCATATATTTCTGCAATCTCGTGCGAGCTTATACTAAATGAGAGAATTCCTCGAACGCCGAGAGACTGAAGCATTCTAACATTTCTATGAAATCTATAGGTAGATTTTGGTAGTTTCAGAAATATCTTTCCAAACTTGGCCAAAATGGCCAAGGATTTTTTATCAACGCCAGCATCTTCAGCTTCTGTTGAAAGACAATTTTCCAGAGCTGCTCTTACAGTTACAAAAACCTGCAATAGGTTAGGCGACATATCTATAAGATGCCTTATGTGCCTTAGATCGTGGATGGACAATTATGAAATCAAACAAAGCCTGGAGGTTTCTCAATATTAAGAAACTTTATTTTTTTATTATTTTTCATTTTGTTTTGATTTATAGTGATATAATTTATGTTTCTATTTCAAAAAAGTTGACATTTTCGGTTCCTCTATACAATAAGTTTACTAAATGAAAGTGCTTTCTGCAAGGTTCCTTCTCATTTTATCATTTTTTTCATTGATGTGACACTACACAATGAAACTGCTAAAAATCAAGTAGCTTTACTTGACTTGACTTGAGATTGAAAAACTACTACTTGACTTGAAATCAGCTCAAGCCAAGTAGTTTTAAAATCAAGCCAAGCCGTGAATCCCAAGTTTCTACACTCACAATCCGACAAGTTGCTTTATCATAGTACATTTTAATTAAACTTCTTCAGTTAATAGAAATTTCTGAGGAATAACTATTCCAGACCTACTTATCACTCAAACGATAAATACAGAGCGGCCCAAATGAAACTACGAGTCAGGTACGTATTTGATTTGAAGGACAACCCTCTCAAAAACTTCAAATGGCAATAAGTTTCGAGTGACACATAATTTTGAAAGTTTATTTAAGGATATGATAAACTATTATTTGGCGTTGATTTTTGTTTAGAAACTATCGTTGAAAGCAATAGATAAAGATCATTAAGTTATCGTGTTTTTTAACGAATACTAAGTATTGACAGGTTAAAATTTGCCATTTTCTTCTAGATAATAATCTAAGTCAATGCTTTTATCGATACTTTGTAGAACACAGCTGTGATCAAAAGATTAATACTAACAACGAACTGCATTCATGTTGATACATAGCTTCATTAGAAATTTATTGAATGGTGACAAAATTACAGTATCAGATGAATTTATCAGTGTCAATCACGATTTTAGTCGCCAATATCCAGTTTAGCAGCCACTTAATCTCAATGACTTGTAGGATACTCTCTTTAATTATGTTGAAAGATTTCTGTGAGGGAAAATTTGTAATTTTGATACTGATTCAAACTTCTAAATCTATAAATCTAGTCTTAAGCTGAAAGGATTGATTCTTGTAAAAAACGAGTCCTATTTCAATTATTTAGTTTCTGATACTATGGAAAAAAACATTAATTGCCTATTGATATTCAACTAAATTCATTAGTGATTTATATTCAAATTTATGTTAAGTTAAAAAGCGGACCTAAGAAAAGTGAAAAGGTAAATAATAACCAAGTTCTCAATATACTGACACAATTATTAATATCGAGATTAATGATTTAAATATATGACTGCCTATTATTATTTAAAAATTTGAAATAGAAAGTAAAATATACACTAGTGAAAATTCAAGATATTAAAATTCAATAAGCACGCTGGCATTCAGGATCTTTAAATGCTCATTAATTATATGGAAATTATATTTGCAAATCTTTATAACTGGACAAATCGTGAGTTATAACTACATACCTATAAAATCTTCAAGATATGACAGGTATTTGATAATATTGATTTCGATGTGAATGAAAAGGATGACGGTGTCGATATTAACGTTGAATAATATGACAGTAATAAGCAACTAATGATTTCTTCTGAATAGTGGCTCCGACAGCACCGTATACTTTACGAATGAATAAATATATCCATTTCCGAACTCTTCCGACAGTTTTGAGTTTTTCAGCGTTCTTCTGTAGATGCCTACCGCCGCAGTTGGAGATCAGATCCTTAGTTGAGTAGAATATCACAGAGTTTAAAATTGAAGGTAGTTTTGGTTGAGTATTCCCAATAAAGAAATTTTCACCGTTTATATTCCCGAGTTAAATTCTTGAAATTTTGTTTTCTCAATAATAACCAATTTTATTTTCGTTCAACTCAACAGAAACTAGTAATTTTAAGAGAAATCAATGCATGTTTATCACATTGTGAAGAGGAAGGTATGCTATTAAAGACGAAAAACGATATCAGCCTAATGGTGGAAGGTGTTATGTATGCCTCTAGTGAGGAGAGTATCACCCGGGGAGTACCACAGGGAGGTTTCTTGGGACCTATTTTGTTTGTGATGTTTATAAAAGATCTTCCTTGACCAGAAAAATCAACAAAAACCAGATGAACTCCTCGGATGCTTTATCAAGAGTTACTCGGTGGAGTGATAGTAATGCTCAACATGAATAAAAAAAGAATATGTTGCTTTCTGCACTTATCGATCGAGACAACTCCTCCCACAAATCCCACTACTGCATGGGACTGTTGCGAGAATTTCATTATCAACTAAATTCTTGGGGGTCCACATTGAAATGGAATAGCCACAACGAATACCACAATACGAGACTGTTATATCGGCTGCCATCTCACTACGTGCCCTCAGAATGCATGTGGGATTGGACATTCTGAAGTAGGAGGTCTATTTTGCTAGTTTCCAATCTTTAATATCATATGGTATTGTTTCTGGAGTGCTAGTTCCAATACCGAAAGAGTATTCATAACTCAGAAACTGATTCTACATGGGATGTTGAGGATGAGATAATATAGGGAATCTTGTCGGGGAAAGTTTAAGGACATTGGAATTTTTATAGTGACTGCATTGTGAAGGGTGTTTTTTTTTAGAGCTATAGAACTTTAAATTGCAATAAAACAACGATGGATTATTCGATTGACAAGAATTTTATTTATACACAAGATAATCTTGTGGCATTACATTTTAAATATGATTTCTGGCATATGACCGCCACGGCTGGCTCAGATGTAGTCCTATCTGGACGTCCAATTTTGGATGACTTTTTCCAACATTTGTGGCCGTATATCGGCAATAACACGGCAAATGTTGTCTTCCAAATGGTCAAGGGTTTGTGGCTTATCCGCATAGACCAATTACTTCACATAGCCCCACAGAAAGAAGTCTAGCTGTGTGAAATCACAAGATCTTGGAGGCCAATTCATAGGTCCAAAACGTGAAATTAGGCGGTCACCGAACGTGTCTTTCAATGAATCGATTGTGGCACGAATTGTGTGACATGTTGCGCCGTCTTGTTGGAACCACAGCTCCTGGACATCATGATTGTTCAATTCAGGAATGAAAAAGTTAGTAATCATGGCTCTATACCGATCACCATTGACTGTAACGTTCTGGCCATCATCGTTTTTGAAGAAGTACGGACCAATGATTCCACCAACCCATAAAGCGCACCAAACAGTCAGTTTTTCTGTAACGGTGTTTCGACATACACTTGAGGATTAGCTTCACTTCAAATGCGGCAGTTTTGTTTGTTGACGTAGCCATTCAACCAGAAGTGCGCTTCATCGCTAAAAAAAATAAAATGGACGTAGTGCGCGATACGTATTCCGCACAGAACCATTATTTTCGAAATGAAATTGCACCATTTGCAAGCGTTGTTCAGGCGTGAGTCTATTCATGATGAATTGCCAAACCAAACTGATAATAAATCACTTGACAGCTGTTAAATCGGTAGCCAACTTGAAAAGCAATGCCAACTCAAAGTTATATACCTCGAAAAAAAAACACCCGTTATATATACGAATGTCTTCTGTTCATTCAAAGTAAATTGTAATTATTTTGATAAGTATGAAGCAAGAGTTGTACTAGACATACCGAACCATATCTTCAGCCATCTGTCAATCTTTCACTTTGTCAGAAGAATGTGGAATTCATGTGCATGAAACTATTCAATGCTCTTCCATCCAATCAGTGAAAGTTTTCAAAAAATTCAAGCAGCAAAAATAGATCCATATAATATATGGCGAAAACCTAGAGAGTTGTAACAGGTAATCTGCAATTACTGACGTATTTTATTCAATTGTGTATGGTTGTGCAAGTATTATGAGGATAAACGTATTATTTATTTATTTATTCCATCCCGAGTGTGGAGCATAGAACGTATCTTTCATGCTACCCCAAAGAAAAAGATTTAAATGTCATCTGAATTTAAATCACAAGATCTCGCTGGCCAATTCTGAGAAATAGACCCAAGTCTTTATGCAAAATGAGGTGTAATGTCGTTTTAGAATGCCTAATTTCCAAGAACGACGAGAAATCAACAAAATTTGGTTTTCGTCAAAACTACGGGCTACAGCAGTACACAGTTGTTTTTGAGCAACGCACACGGTTTTATTCTTCATATCTCTAATTTGTCCCAACTGCTTCACAACAACTCAGGAGTGACTGCAAAATTTTTTAAGTAGTGTTTTTCAAATATTGGTGCACAACTTCGCTTCCGCCGTTTTGCAATAGATTGGTAGGCCTCGTGATCCTCACTACTGGTACGAATTACAATTTATAATTAGCCTAAAGATTTGGATTCAAAGAGTTATTAAATGAAAAACTTTCGTTCCTAAGCAGGTATAATAGTTTGAAATTGAAGACTTCCTACAAACATCAAGCAAAATCCAATATACTTTCGAATACTCCTCATCTAACTTTTCTGTATAAGGTGTACAACTTTGCTCCCGCCGTTTTGCAATAGATAGCTGTAGCGGTGAATGGTTATCGAAATAAATAGATCGTAGATTAAATACAATAAGCTAAGGTATTTGTTAACATAACGCCATCGAAATATTAGTCGGTTTGTGACTGCATCATATAGTTATTCTCGATTAAACATGTCAGCTTACGAGCTAAATTCTGGTCATCTGCGGGAGGTTTTTCTACTTTAATAAGAAGAAATCTGCGGCTTGGACTCATCGAATGCTCTCAAATACCTATGGTTAGGCCGTTTTTAATGTTACAAAGCTTCTAGAACGGTGATTATGAAGTGGAAGACCAGCATGGCGGTGAAAGAGGGAAAGTTTTCGAAGATGCAGAATTGGAGGCATTAATTGATCAATATTTGTATCAAAGAAAATCATGCGGATATCCCGGCCATGCTTCCACGTGGACGGCCAAACCGAATATTCACTGTTCCAAGGTCGATCCATTGAAACAATCAACGGCCGCAATTTAACGGAATACACAATAAAGTTATTTTACAGCATGACAATGCTCGACCCCGAGTTGCGAAAGTGGTCAAGATATACTTGGAAACGTTGAAATGGGAAGTCCTTTCCCTCCAGACGTTGCTCCCTCGGACTATCACATGTTTCGATCTATGGCTCACGGCCTGGCTGACCAGCACTTATTAAGAAGCAAAATATTGGATCGATTCAATAGATGATCAGTATTTTCAACGCGGGATTCGTACGCAGCCCGAAAGATGGGAGAGACTAGTGGCCAGCGATGAACGATACATTGAATCATAAATGTATAACCAGTTTTTTAAAATAAAGCCTCGAATTTCGGAAAAAACGAAGGAAGCAAAGTTGTACGCCTATGTATGCAAGATGAGAAATTTTGTTTCGTTAAAAAGTTGTGGTAAAAACTGCAATATGCGTTGCATGCTTCAGTTTCACCCCTTAAGAAGACCACAAAAAATACAATAATATTCATGGGTAGCCTTTTCATTACTAAAACATTCCCACAAAATGTCATTGTTTCAACTAAATATTTCGCGTTCTGCCAATCCGATTCTGATGAACTTTGGTATTGGTATTCCGTCTGGACGTTACAGATTCCTTAGGAATTACATGACCAAACTACATATACTGTGCAGTGCCACAATCATCGGCAGAGTTTTTTCAATGTTAAGATCAAATCATTGTTATTCGCTTTCCAATACACTTCTTGCACTGCCTTATTAGATCATCACTATATTTCGAGAACGGTTCATTCCGAAATTCCATTTCATCTTAAATAACGAAGATCGCCTCATTAGTCGCAAGCGTATCTCTAGACAGGTAGTTATGACGATCATCTCATCTCCCACCATCCGATGATCTTTATTTATACACACGTGCGAAACAACCAAAACCAACAATTGATCTCGGAACAAAGGCGGATCTTCCGTATATTTATCGACACATTCTTCCGTCCGTATAATTGCCCATCTTCGCATAAATTCATCCGGCCGACTTCTCCATTGTGCACCGTTGAAAATTTTCAGAGGGGTATTCATTAGCGAGGCGCGGAGATTCATCATTATCCCAGTTTAAGCCGAACCGTTCCATTCTTTTCCTGATTAGGTAATGGAATCGACGGGGCAATTATTGCCCATTCTGACGGAACCCGAACGATAATTAAGCGTTACGTGGGATTTTTATCGGGGGGGCTTAGGTAAGCATTTTTCTGCGCTTCCTAGATCAATTCCGCACATACGATATTGTGTCGCGGTTTACAACTATAAAGTTTCGAAATTTCGGCTCTTTTATGGCCAATGAATTTATTTATATGTGTTTTACTATTTTCCCTATGAGTTCATTGACGTTCTGTAAATTCTCGATTGTAATTCGATTACTCAATACTAGTAAAAGAAGTTGTCGCTTGGGAATGCACAGATTTCGATTATAAAGCACTAAGCCTTTTCCAATTGTAATTCAGACAATCAAAGTTCAATTTTCAGAAAAGGAAACATGTATTTCAGAATACGAAAATATAATTCAGAAAAAAACATGGATTAGGTAGTTGGAATTCAGATAATATGTAATTCAGCAGGGCCACCGTCAGACATTTTGGCGCCCCGGCAAAATAAAATTTCGCCGCCCTGCCTTGCCTTATTTATGTTTATTCTCTTTGAAGGAGCCTCTGTTATTCCTCTCAGGCATCATTTCATATTGAATCGTCTTTTCCAACTTAAGATCACCTTGTCAAATTCATCAAAGGAGTTTTTCTCGATTTCAGCAACGGCAAATCGGACATTTTGCCGGGGCACCAAATTTTATGGGCGCCGTCAATTAATAAAATAAGACATATTTTTTGTTTTCTTAGTGAAAACACCACTCTTTGTTATCAAATAATAAAATTACCAATAGCAATTTTTTTCAAATCGAATAGGCGCTCTCAAATAAAGTTATGAAAATACAAATGGGTTCTGAAATGCACCTTTAACTTAGACGTAAAGACTAATTAATCTTGCTTATATGCCCGCCACTCACGGAGCGTTTCTTCCAGCGTTTGGTAGCTAGCGTCGAAGAGATTCCAGTCAGACAGCTCGGGACACGGCCGTACGACTGTAAATCAGAGTATGAACTTGACTGCCCGACTGGAATCTCTTCGACGCTAGCTACCAAACGCTGGAAGAAACGCTTCGTGAGTGGCGGGCATTAGAGAGTAGTTCTTTCAAACAGTGCAAGACTTTTTCCATGAAACCGACAAAACATCCTTTGATAAATTTAACAAGGTGATTTTAAATAAAAAGAAAAAATTGATATGAAAAGACAATTCAGGTAAATTAGGCAAAACAGGGCCGGTGCGCCAAAATGTCTAGCGGCGGCCCTGATTACAATGCTCTATATGTCTAAAGGAAAAAACGATGTAATTCTTGAGGGTGCATTTAAGTGTCTATTTGTATTTTCATAACTATAGTTGAGAGCGGCTATTTGATTTAAAAAAATTGGCTCTTGGTAATTTTATTATATTTCTCCTAAGAAAACCTTTTTGTGTCAAAAAGTATGTCTTGTTTCATCAACTGACTCTTCGTCCCTACAATTTGGCTCCCCGGCAAAATTTCCTGGTTGCCGGTTCTATAATTCAGAACTGTAATGGATTTGAGATATTAGTACAATATGCAACAAAGATATATAGCTTATCATTTTTAACAATTTGGAGGTACAGGGAGTCCCATTTTCGATGCTCACTGAGAGCACTCGAGATCTATAATAATAATCTTACACCACAGTTGCAGTTTAATGCTGCATTAAAATTTTAATCCTGCTTCAAATGGTACAGGCAGCCAATAGGCTTCTCCCACTGGAGGATTGAAATATTAATGACAGCCAGGGCCCCCGCAAGGGTCATCAACGCCCGCGTGCCGAAAATATTTTGGCGCCCCTTAAGGGAGGAAAGTGGAGAAAAACGTCGCAGGATAATCGGCAAAAAATGTTTGAGTTTTTGTTAGGAATTTATTTGTAGAAGGGTTAAAAAAACTATCATCAACCTTTATTGAATGCCTTAAGAACTTTATGCTGTCAGTTGTTGCAAAATACATTTTTTAAATGTTTCATTATTTTATTCAAGCATTCGATCAAAACCGCATTTTATTTTAATTTTGTAATGAAACTGCAGAGTTTTCAAAACCTGAGCTTTATTCTTCTTTAAATTATTCATAATATTATATTAAAATATTAATATTATTATTAATAATTATAAAATATTATTCCATACTCCCAGCCATCTTCTCCCTTTGTTGAAGTCTAGCTTTTTTTTGCTCTCGAAATTTTGCATCAGAAGGTCGTTTTCTCTTGTATGGCTCCTAGAATTTAAGGAAAACTTGATCCAAAATTGGTAAGGACATTCACCCATGATTTACTTTGCGCCATCCCTTTGAGAATAACCCGTATGTTTTCATTTTTATGAATTTAAACCTTAAATCCGAGCCTTTAAACCTAAATGGAGTTAATATTAATAATAATAATAAGTTAAGACCGATCTGAAGCACATACCAAAAAAAATAAGTATAATATGATGTTGGCCCCAGGAAACAAATTCAAAATATCAAAGTCGATTCAATTTTTTCACAATTACAAACAATACTTCCCTATTTGAAGCAAATAAAATAGTAATTTACGTAACAAGTCCGGAAAATAGGGTTTTTTTCGGACGAATAGACAAAATTCCAGGACGAGCGTAAGCGAGTCCTGGAAGTCTGTGAGTCCAAAAAAACCATTTTCGGGCGTGTTGCGTACAATATTTTTTCGGCAACCATGTAAAATAACACTATCGTTGCTGCTTTCCATATTTTATTGCGATAAAAAAACATGCAAATTTTTGACAACTAATTTCATATGAACTGTCAGCCGTTATCTCGGTTGCTATGGATTCTATGATTCTTTTCCGGCCTAGTCCGGGAAGTACGTACTTTCCGGACTAGGCCGGGAAATGCTACTTTCTCAGAGAAAAAGCGTCCGGGAAGTGAGCACTTCCCGGACGGTTGCCGAAAAATAATATTATAGTATATAGGTATGGGCTAATTTAGGATGTGCACCATTTTAAACAGAAAAAAAAAATATCGAATTGTATAGACTAATAGAAATGCTAATACTGTATGTGGATAGGTACTTACCAATTTACCATTTCATAAAATTTAATTTAATCACAACAAGAAACAGTAAAACAAACCATAATTACACAAAATACAAATTTTTCCAATTATCTGAGTATTTTAATTTTTTGCGTCTTGACCTCAACCCCTAAACGTTTCGAAACAAAATAACTATTCTTTGGATAGGTTTCTGCTGTTATAGCATAGCAAGCAGATTTTGGTAGTTTCAGAAATTCTCTGTAACATGTAGTATTTTTCCTACAGATGGTGGCGAAAGTTTCAGTAATTCCCCTGGCTAAAAGCTATCGCTTCGGTATTTATGATTGTTTATGTGTACCATATGCGTTTTAGTGATGATCGAAGAAATGGTGCCCGCCGTCCGGTGCAAGGTGGTCCATAAAGAAATCACGTACCGACAAAGGGATGATTATTTATGATTTGTTTACTCGAAAAGAATCGTATAATTGCAATCTGTGGCCGAGGTTATTTTATAGGGATTGTGACGTTCGGGAACTTGTTTGGATGTGTAAAAGATGTCTTAGCACGTTAAAAATTGTTGAAAAAATAAAAAAAATCTTTTTCAAAAATCTTTGGTCTTTCGGATTTTCATGCGGTCTATAAGAGATTTTGGCGCCCCTTAAGAGTGGCGCCCGCGTGCGGTGCACGCGTTGAACGCGCGGTTGCGGGGGCCCTGATGACAGCATTCAATTTTAATGAACGATCCTGCAACTGTGTGTTAGAGAAAAATCTTCAAGGACCACCGATTCATTTTTTTGAAATAATAAGATATCAGAAAGCAGATCATAGATATCTTGATTCGTTCTCGAGTTAAAGGGCGTTCTGAAAAATGACTGTTTCAAATATTTCCCTTTAAGTATCTTGGTTTCTGTCCGAAATATTTGAAGAATTCAAAAACGTTTTTTTTAGTAATTTTTATGGTTCATACGAGGGTTCATATGATACTCATAACATATCATAGAAATCAAATACCGTTTAAGAGATATAGAGGAGAGTTGGTGTTCCTTGAATGGGACACCCAATATTTTTCAATGCAGTGTTTTAGCCTCGGTTTTAGCCACAGATTTGTTGAAAAGCATCACGTTTTCGGTTTTTCTAAAATGTCATCCCTATTTAAGATATTGAGTTTTTCGACTTATGGCACACCTAATATGTAAATATTATTCATTCATTTCGAGATTTATTTCGTTTTGCATCATGCTAATCAAGACATATATAGTGTGTCCCATCTGATTAAAACTTCATTATCGTTTGAGAGATATAGAGGGGATTTGGTGTTATACACTGAACCCAAAACAAATTAAATCTCAAAATGAATAAAAAATTTCTATATATGGGGTTTTCCATGAAAAAAAAGAGTCGAAAAACACAATATTTTACAAATCTTATTTTTTCGGTATTAATACAATTTGAAAGTTCATGGATCAGAATCTTGGAATACTGTACACTTGGATACTGTATAGTGAGTAATTATTATTCTTATATGAAAAGTCAAGAGCCTCATTTTTAAGAAGATATTTCAGCAACCTTCATATTTAAACATTATGAAATGAAAATCTTGGAATAAGTTAGAAAATAAAATTTTTCATCATCTTAAAGTAGGTCTCTAATATCTATTAGACTTTCTTCCTAAATAGTTGGGATTACCATGAAAATAAGAAACCATAAAATTTTCAACTAAAATAAGCAACATTCTTTTATTTCAAGTCTAGATTCTACGCTTGCAAAATTATCTACTGGAATGATTTCGAGACGTTATAAATTTCACCACCAAAAATTCAAAGGTTTACCTTTATCTTTCGAGAGGAACATCCGAAATAGATAGTCTGTAATTGATGATTATTACTTTCTTTGTCTAAGGCAGACCGCTGAGGCAATCATAAAATGGATGAAGATAACCTCATCAATAATAATCTCTCCTTAGCCACATTGAAGAATAGTGAGCATCGCACACATAAGCGAAGGTAATGGCAATATTTTATAATCATGCTCTACTTGTTCATCACAACTGATAGTCAATTAGACTACCGTATTCATTCGTTATAATTACCACTCACAGAATCAGATCTGAAAAAATTGATATGTTTCCAGTGGATACCTCTTCTAGGAGTTGTCAGATTCAATAGACTTTTTCGAATCACCTCAAATTATTCTATGCATAAATATTCCTTGAAGAAATACAATTGAAAAAGTTCGAAGAAACGCCAAATTGCAATTTTACGTAATCAGTGACACCACTTGGAACAACAAAAAAAAAAAACAAAAAAAAGATTGTCATTTTCATTTTTCATTTGAACGTTTTCTTTTTTGAATCAATAGGTAAATAACTTAGGATAATCTTATAGTTTCACTGATAAGATTACTTCAATTCAATATATTCTTACTGAAGCAATTTGTTTATGTTTTCAATAATCTTTCTGTAGGGACAATAAATCGGTTCAGCCTCTCTAAATAAGTAGCATATTTTAATCTAGAAAATGTCAGAATTCGCAACAGAACATTGAATACAAAACGAAAATGCAGATGACACACGTGTTTACTTCAAATTGATATCATTGTAAGTTCGCCCTTTCCAGTTCATTACTCATTATCTGTTATTGTCCTTCGTAAGACCATTTTAGAATATTTTTCACACTGTTAAATAGCCTATCCTCGAAAACTATAGAATCTCACAGAAGGCTTACTTTTCAAGTTTATTGGTTTATCATTCCCCAAACTTAATCATAATCATAATTGAAAGATTTTCCTTCAAACCATTTCAAATACATACAATTTTTCTATTATATTATCTTAAAAAAACAGAAAACTTTTCAAATGGCAGCTAGAATAGTTGATGTCATTATATTAATCTTTAGAATAATTAATCGGATTTCCTTAAACAAGAAAAAGAATTCGTGTTGTACCGTCTTGACTGAAGCACTGTGGTGTAAGGCACTTTTGAGATAGTTGACTTTTAAGATTTTCATTTGTTCCATCCGTAGATTTGATTGGAAAGAAAAGAATGAATTCATCCTTTTTTCATGTCGACTCAATTAAATCTGTGGATGGCACAAATGAAGATTTTCAAAGTCAACAATAACAAAGGTGCTTTTTGCAGATAGCATTAACAAGGCAGTATAAGTGTTTTTTTTTCAGGTTCCGATTTTCGATTTACAGCCTTTAAAATTTAAAAGGGCAAAACCTGCTAATAGGCCCAAGGAAACGAAGAAGACAATCGAAAAATGGACTCCTTTCGTCTTTTCTGTAATAATCGGGAATTATTTGGCCTGAAAGTCAAGATGTAGATAGGACAAGCCTATTTTGGAGAGGATATGCAGACCAGGCACTAAAAGGCATTCGGGCACTTTGAGTACGAATGCGAGATTTATTAGTTCCATATTTATGGAATTCTAGACAAACGATGAAAATATCGACTTTGTGCAAGTTGACACTTACAGTCACAAACTATAAGAAGGTAATTATAGGGTGTTAGATACCAACATGGTTTCAGGCGCTGTAAAACAACTATACCGGCAATGATCGAAGTACTCGAGAAGATTATTGAGGGATATAACAGTGCTGTGCCTATTGAGCTATCCTGCATCGATTTAAGGGAGGCTTATGATAGAGTTGAACATGAAAGTCTGCTGAATAAGCTTCAATATTATGGCATAAGAGGAAAGGTCTATGAAATATTCTCATCATACTTGACAAATCGATCCCAAAAATCAAGTGGCAAAATTCCAATTCGAACACAAGGAAAGTCAAGACCGGAGTACCGCAAGGTTCTATATTGGGACCTATCTTGTTCATTCACTTCACGAATGATTTATATGTGAACGTAAAAGCTCAAAAATCTGAAGCTATGCAGCAGTTATCAACATATCCAAAAACAAACTGGAAAACAAGTAAGCAAAATCCTTAGAACATGCCAAATAATGGTTTTATTCCAATGGTTTGCAAATAAACACCGAAGAACTCAAAAGCATTTTTACTACCAAAAAACCAATTAATGCATCTCTAACATTACTACTCGTCTGGAACAAATATGTTGATGAATTATGTGGACGGCTCTGGACGGCGATATTTATGATAGGAAGCACAAAACAGATTTCAAGTGTGGAAACTGCGAAACGAACATATTATTCGACCTTCCACTGCCAGATCTTATATGGAGGACAAAATAGTTGCATCGGAAAAATTCTATTGAAACAAAAAACGGCAATAAGAACACTATTTGATCTGAAACAAACTGAAAGCTGCCGAGGTGTTTTCGAAAGTGAGAAGATTTTCACTGCGGTATCATGGTTCATATTCACCTGCGTGAAATATGTTCATCAGAATAAAGACAGATTTTTAACAAACTCCTAATTTCATGAATATAACACTCGCGAGAAACATAACTCTGCTCTTCCATATGTCAGACTTGAGAAAACCCAGCAAGGCCCAATTTATCTTCAACAAGTCTCTTTCGACGTAAACTTGGACCACAACCCTCCTCAAATACTCAAGTGCATACCTGCAGCCTTCCCTTCCTCCTAGACGTCTGCATATTGTACTCCGTCTCCACCAGCAGATTATCCATCGACCTCCCATACGTCACCCTGTCATACTGCTCCACGTTGTTCTTCGTCCTGTAAACGTCGTACCGATCACCACCCCAATCAGTCACCACGTCCACGTCCCTCACGTCCTCCACCGACCTCGACCTCAGGTCGACCACCCTCTCCCTGGAGGGAGCCACCGCTATCGAGTTCCTCTTCAGCTTCGGGTCCATCATCAGCAGCCTGCCGTTCTGGGGATGAAGAGGCGGCATCGCCGTCTTGTAGTACGGAGGTATGTGGTAGTTGTCCTGAGGGTGGCGCTGCAGGTGGTGGTACTTGTAGGAGTTGGTCTCGCGCCAGAGGTTGTTGTCGCTGGGGCGGAAGTTGAACGAGGAAGTAGACCTGGGGGTCTGGTAGTACGACGACGACGACGTCGACGTCGGCTTGGAGTGCCAGGACTTCCTGGTGGCGGTGAGCGCCTCGACGCTCTGGTAGTGAGGCGGACGGGGCGGTTTGTGCTTCAGCATCATGTCGCCCATGGTTCGGCACTCGCGATCACTCAACACGGTTGGGCGCACTTCCCGAAAGCGCGATCGGACTCGAGGTTTCTCATAGCGCGCGGAAACTGGTGTACTGGCGGCTTCTTCGGCGAGACGACGACGACGACGGGTTCGTAGCGCGATAACCCACTTTTGAGGATGGCGGTGGGATCGTTCCGAGCGCGTTTCTCCGTTCGCGGTAAAACCGAAATGGTACCGTGGAATTTGGTGAAAAGGTCGATTTCGATTTCTTTCGTGGTGGCGCGACGAAAGAATCGGTTGGGCATAAGATAAGAACGGCTTATGTTCAGCGCTCGGATCGGATTACATGCAAAAACTTCGGCCACCTCGGAATAATTAATGGAAATTAAGATATACACCAATATACTGCTTTCACAATCCATCCTTTTCAAGTCCAGGATTTCATTACATATATACTGTGTCTATACATGACGTGATCCAATGTTTCCTGCATCAATGACATATGTCACCGATTCATTTTAAGTGCATATGCGAAATATACAGGGGGGTGATTCCTTGCCAAAAATACGGTGGTTGTTTCATATGAACTTTTTCACCTAAAGATGGCACCCGAAGAGCAGTTTTCAATTTTATGACACAAAAGAAATTAATCAGGCATTTGATGAGAGTGGGAAGGCATTCAAAAAAATGTTTGGTGATGACCTCTGCTCACCAGTTCAATTCAAGTTCGGAAATAATTTCAGTCTCTACGACTCAAGCGCAGTATATGTTGATAAATTATTTTTTCTCAAAAACCGTTAACTTTAGCAAGGAATTACCAGAAAACCTTTTCAGTAAGAATGGATCAAGCTATCTAAAATTAATTTTTTCATTATAAAATGTGAATATGGTGGAAGTTTCTTACGAATCAAGGTTTAGGGGTGGCTTTTTCTACCTCTTGCAATCAGATAAGAACATCACCAAAAATTCCTTTGAATGTCTAAAATTTTTTGTCTGATTTTTGGTTTTCAAGAAAAAGACTGCTTTTCGGGCGCCATCTTTAGGGGGCTGTAACTAAACAGGAGGGTGACAAGAAATCACCTCCCAAATTTTTTCGCAACTATTCATATACACCCGCTCTATAGTAGCTGCCTTTTCGGAAAAAAAATGGTGATGCTCAGCCATTCTTAGGATGAGTTTTTTCTCATATTGCTCTGTTCTCTAGGTGACTTTTGAGTTATATTTTCCTGTAAATAGATATTTTGACTTGTTGGTAAATAAAGGCTTATTATCTGTGTAAAACAGAACCGTCATCCGAAACGGCATATATTTAGTTGATGGTTAGCCATTTAACAATATGTATTGTTTATCTACTGCTGAAGGTGTGAAAATTGTGAAAACTTACTACAACAATAACGATTATGTAGTATGTATGTTTCGTGTATTACAGGCAGATTATATCCGACATAATCGTTCATCTGAACGTACAATTGGTAACACAGTAAAAAAATTCGAAGAGACTGGATCTATTACTGATGTCATGAGGCCCAAACATCATCGAAATATACGCTCGACCAAAAATATTGCTGTTGTAAGTGAAAGTGTTGAAAAGATCCAAATTTATTGATTCCTCGGTGCGCAAATTATTTGGCCGTTTCTTACGGCACGCTCCAAGGTGTGCATTTGGGTCTGATGTAGTAATTGGCCCGTTCTTCTTTGACAATGAAGAAGATGTCACTCAATTTTCATCGCTATAGCCAAATTATTGCAAATTTTTTTTAAACTCAAATTATTGATATGGAATAGATGTGGTTCCAATAAGATGGTGCAACCAGCCACACAACACGACCTGTTTAGGCTCTATTGCAAAAAAAATTCTCAGGACAGCATACTGTAATACGGGGTTTACAGAATACCAAGTTCTATAGGTTGAGTCAATAGTGCTCGATTGGTCGATAACTCTTGGAAATTGTAGGCTAAGAGAATGATTGAAATTTTGGTAGAATTGAAGGTACTCAACACATAAGTTTTAATTATTTGTCATAATTTATCTGTGGTAATTTTAGACGTAATCCACTGTTTTCTACGAATTTGATGGATATATTAGTTTTGATTTGTTTTATGGAATTCCCGAAAAGTTTTCAAGACTTCTGCAAATGTACCTACTCTACAGGTGGCCCGAAAGAAAATGCAAATCTTTGAAAATGATCTTCAAAAAATGTCAATGAGTCCATTAATTCAAATGGCATTCCATGTACTTTGTTGTCTGTCGGATAGCCTAATGGGTAGTCCTCATTTTTAGTTGAGACATTTTGCGTCTAGAATGAATTATTTTCAAAATGTTTAGTTTTTCATTTTTTGTATTGGGATTGGGGACTGGCAGTATACTTTCCACTCGACTCACCACACATACAGTTTCAAAGGGGTAGCTGGTATCTGATGAAGCATAATGAAATATGAGGTTTACAGGAAAATCTCTCATGTTACAGAATAAAATAGGAATTTATATAGGTGTGGTTTCGTCATTTACGTAAATTTTACGAATTATTAAATTGCGCAGCATTCGGCTAAGGACAGCTCGTTCAGTGGGACACTTTCAGGTGAAAAACTTATATTCCGCAGCTGCTCGAATCGATTGTTTCATACTTTCACCCAAAATTTTAGCATCTGAATCGAGTCCAATTAAATCTAATATTCAAATTCATCAAGAATGAGGATCCCCGAACTAAACGGTCGTTTCTAACGCATATGGTTCGTATTAACTTTCTGTTCGAACAGATTCGCTTTCGCAAACGGAAGAAGAACTAGATGAGTTTGTTTATTTGGAATGGGTTGATTTGGTCCATTGGATACCTCAGTTATGGAGAAAGGAGAAGTAAAGCTTGGCCATATTTGTTTACCATTTCCATTTAAATTTCATTCAAAAAAGAAGTTCTCTGTTCACGTTTCAGAATAAATTGAATCCAAGCTTTGAAGAAAAACATTCTTACCTATTCTTCATCGCAAACTACAAGATCTATTTCCATAGAAATATGACTCAGAATCTTTTTCACGCTCCTTCAAATAAGTAGTCTTGTAATTTTCATTTAAATTCCCCATGAAATGAGAACTGGCCAGAAATTTTGTCTTTTTTGGCTGATATCTTCTGGATCCTTATTTCAAATATTCGGCCAAACTATGGTAATGATCGGCACGGGCGTAGCTGGGGGAAGGGGGATCGAGGGGTTCAAAGCAACCCCCAACCCCGAAATGTGAAGATGTCAACATTCATAAAAATAAAAAGTGTTGCTCGAAGAGCATTATAACTGCTCCAACACTCTTGCGTTGAATATTTGAATAAAATAAAGAAGATCAAATATTGGGCGAAACGTCCGGTGAACAAAAATAAAAAACAAGAAAGACTTCTAAATTTGTCCTAGTACCCACTAGTCAATACAACAACTAGTCCAGTAGATAAATACATTTTACCTGAAAAAAATTCCGAACTTAATGAAACTTCTACAGGTTGTTCGGAGGTGCTGTGGCATGACTATGTCAAGTTATCCAACACGAGGACCCTGTGCTAACTTGAGGAAGGCTGAAGAACCTCAACATTTTTGGGATTTTTTCAGTTTTTTGCTCATAACTAAACTATAAAATAAAATAATTCATACCATTTCAAGAACACACAATAAATCAATTGATTCAAGGATTAACGAAACACATAGTGCACATACTACTTCATGTATGTGAATTTTGCGACCAGTTCTAAAATTGCCTGGGCAGTTGAAGTGTGGAAGGCAGCTATGTTCATCATCCCTTAACTACTTTATTTCAAAATCCTCTTTGGATTGCTTGGACAAGTGCGATAAAACACATACCTGAATATTCACATTTTGCTACAAATATTGGCTACTATACCTACTTTCTACCCCAGAAAGGAATGGATTGCGCTACCGAGCTATGATTGATGAATTTTTATGGCCGGAATTGGAAGATATTGATGAACGACGTTTATTTTCAACAACGTTACGTGCCACACAAGCAACGAAACAATTCCTATTTTGCAAAAAAAATCTATGGTTAAAACACGACGAAGTTCTTAAAGGTGTATTTTAGGACCTACCTATTCGTATTTCCATAAAGAGTTTAGGACGCCAATCGGATTTCTCCAATAAAATTGGAGCTTGGCATTTTTTTAATCTTAATACAAAGAGTGGTAATACTGAGAAAAACTTTTGACTCTAAAATATGTCTTGTTTTGTTAAATGACTTTTCGCCCCTGCAATTTGGCGCCCCGGCAAAATGTCCGGTATGCCGCTCCTGGCAGCGGCCCTGCTTATGATTTAACAACTCTAGACTTTTTTCTTTGAGGATACGTGCAGTTACCGAATACATACAGCCACAAATGTGCGAATTGGTCATAGAAAATTTCATGAAGAATATGTTGCTGCAATGTAGCCGTGGCGGCCATTTGCCTAATATAGTTTTTCATCGTTAATGGAATATTTCCCTCTTAAAAATTAAATAAACATCCATTGGTGTCTCTCAAAATGTGAAGTTTTTTTCTTGTATATTAGTTATTTTTTTTTTTGGTGAAGCATAAAACATCGCGCAAAGTTAACAGTGTTTAATGAATGTGTCTCTCATTAATTGTTGAATTTGGCGATAAATAAAATTTCAAATATATCGAGACTTTTATAATAACTATTTGACATAATATTCTACAAGAAAACGGTTTATAATCGATGCAGTTTCTGTGGTATATCGTCTTTGAGCTTCCGATAATCAATCAATTTTATGCTTTCTTATTTCGATAGTTGATTGATCACTATTTCAATATGAATATGCTTGCAGCATTCAATTCACTTTCCTACTTATTGTATGAGGAAATCAATCGATCATAGACACATCAAAATATTAAGGAGCATTCGATGCACAGGTCCGACGGGTCAACTCTTTCACCATTAGTCCGACTAACTCAATCTTTAATGATGAGAGGTGCACTAATCATTAACTTCTCGAAAACGAAATAACAGGATATATCCGTTCAAAAACAAGATATTCACCTTCGCCGAAATTGATTCCGGTAAACGGTAAACCAGAAGGCAAAACTCGTTGCATTGCCTGTTGCGATTGCCCGGTATAGGTAAACTGGTCATGTTCATCCATATTTATTTCTTGCTGTTGTTCCGCGATAGACGAAATCTAAAATGGTGTTGGTACGCTTCAGCTTTAGAGAGAAAAAAGTACCACATGTGGAGCCATCTATCTTGCGGTCATGTTTATTCTTGAAACTACCAACACTAATAAGTAAACTACGCTTACAGCGGTAAAATTGATGTACAGGGTGTTTCACGTAAGCGGGTCACTGGATTTTGTGGCTTATCCTTTGAGCAATATTGAAAAGTGACCCATCACAATGACAGTATTATAAAGGGGCTATCCAAATATGTTATCGGAAAAACTATCAAAACAAGGTATGAAATTTGACTGCTTTTCGAAAAAAGAAGGTCTAGAGACAATTTCTCAACAATTTTCTCTTCATTTGAACTTCTGGTTTTCTGAAAAAAAGAAAAATTTTCCAGAGGCTCAATCGATTCTGAATCCGAATATGTAAATATGGTGGTAGTTTCGAATACTATTAAATAAATTCAGTTTGTAAGGGCCATCCTATGTACGGGCAACATAGCCCCAATAGGTCTTATATTATTTTGTATATGGAAAAATGGAATAAATTATTATTATTATTATTTTTATTTCAAGTATTTTTATATTATTATATTTATATTTCCATTCAAAATCAACCTGAGAAAATTCAGATTTAATATTCCGAAAATATATCCATGTTGGCTGTGGTTCAATAAATATTCGATTGTCAAATTTTAGAGTTTTTACTCTCGATGATAATAGAAGCGAAAATATTAAGCCTGAATTTTCATTCAAGGCTCTTCAAGAGTAAACATTTTGAGAGCTTGGAATGAAAATGCATGCTTTATATTTTAACTTTTATTATAATCGAGGATGATATATTTTCCGAATATTGAATCTGAATTTTCTCTTAAGAAATCAGAAAGTAATCTTTGTTTAAATTCTTAATCAAGGCAAATGGTGCAACTTGCCATTATCCTTTTAACGTAAATATAAAAAGTCGATAATTTTTCACTACCAACCTGATTTATTAGATTTCAAAAAATGTTATATGAAGGGCGACACAACTGGAACATTTGAAATCGGTCAGTAGATTAGTTCAAGATTTATTGAACTATTGAAATCAATGATTCTATAAAAAGGAAAAGGCATGACAAATAAACTAATTTCAACACTCAATAATTCAACCTTTTACACCAATCAACTCTAAATCACCACTAAATAGGTCGCACTTATTGCTTTATGATGATTAACTAACCTTAAACGTAACAGGGTGGAGTAGATTAACTTGGAATTAATGGCTTAGTTTTCATTCTGAGAAAATGTAATTAAACCTCACAATACAAATTGCATGAACATGAAAATTATTGCTAATGACTTTAAGAAAGGGAGGCCTATAGAGATGGGCACGTAAACGTTTTGTTTTCGAGATACAGGGTGTTGACTTATGATTTTTTTTTTAATTTGATAGAGATATTCAAATTTAGAGTTGCATTCACGTGCTATAACAATTTCGATTGCAAATATACTGGGTGATATTTTCACTGCCCGTTTTTTTTCCTACAGAACTTTTTTCATGGACCACTAGAAGTTAAAAAAAAAAAAACTTTCGTCATTACTAAACTTTTTAGTTTATGAAGTTTCGTCGTATCTGTCGCGAATTCGAAGAAAAACTCCAAAAAACCACCTACTCAGTAGAAAATCAAAAAAATACGTTTGGATCGGTAACATACAAATGTGTTTGGAAAAACCTGTAAGTCTTTGACAAAATTGTATAGCAATTTTTAGTTCTCGTTTGATGAATGTTAAGTCACATTCATAAAACAGTCAGAAGTCATATTATGTAACCCAAACCCTTCATGTTTGGAATTTTTTTTCCAATTCAATCACAATCCAATCAAATATTTCGAAGTGAACTTGACCGATTGACTTTTTATGCGACGCGACGGATAGAGAAATTTTAAATCCCATAATGTTCGACCTCTCTTGCGGTAGCGATTCGGAAAGTGCCAATACAATTTTGTGGTTTCGCGGAATCAACGAAAGTCATATTTTCCCATAGATCAGAATAAGAGAAAATTCAATTAACTTTTTACATGGATACATCAAAATTAATTCAAAACAGACCGTGCCTGATTACTGTCGATCGTAAGAATTGAACTCCTTCTTGTAAGCAAATCAAAAGGACTCTCTATTGGAATCATTCAAATATTAGGTGTAGTAAAAAGAAATCCAATATTTTTCCAATAGATGGCTTTGGTTATCTGTATCTCGCGTTGTATTAGTCCGATCGGATTCCACTAGTGACTAGATGGTGTTAGAAAGATGAGATTTCGTGCTAATAATTTTTTGACAGTTTTGTTGATTCAGTTTAGTTGGAACGTGGGTCAAAGATGAACACTAGCAACGAGAAAACATGCTATGTTCAACAGTTTTTCCTCAATGAAGGCGAAAATGCAAGTCAGGCGGCTGAGAATGTAGATAGTGTTTTTGATCCTGATACTGTAACTGCCAAAAACACACAATTTTGGTTTTATCGATTACGTTCCGGTAATTTCTATGTTAAAGATGCACCACGCACTGGAAGGTCAATTGTCGAAAATGTCGATAAAACCATGGATTGGCCAAGAGCTGAAGATTGCACAAAAAACCGTTTGGAAACATTTTCACAAGGTTGATCTCAAGGAGAAGCTCAAGGCATAGGCACGCAAAAAAATCTCATGGACCGAATTTCCATCTGTGAATCTCTGCTGAATCGGAACAAAATCGTCCCATTTTTGAAGCAGTTGGTGACTGGTGATGAAAAGTGGATCACTTACGACAACGTCAAGCTAATACGGCTGTGGCCGAAACGCGGTGAGCCAGCGGAAACGGTGACCAAGCTGGTATCGCTGGCCAGGAAGGTATTGCTGTGTACTTGGTGTGATTGACAGGGAATTATCCACTATGAGCTGCTCCTCTACGATGTAAATATCAACTCAGAACTGTACTGTCCACAATTGGAACAGTCTGAAGGAAACGATCGCCCAGAAGCTGCCAGATTTGGCCAAAAGTAGAGAAATTGTGTTCCATCAGGACAACGCCAGGCCACACACATCGATAGTGACTCGCCAGAAGCTTCGGAAGCTTGGTTAGGAGGTTTTTATGCATTCAACTCATATTCCGAACCTAGCACCAAGTGATAACCAGCTGTTCCTGTCTATGGCGGACAATTTTGCTGGTGAAAAATTTGCTTCAACATTGCCTTGTGAAAATCGAATGTCTCAATTTTTTTCCAATAGAGACAAGGACTTCCGAGAGGATTTCAATTAGAGGGGCATAATGATATTACCTTCAAAATGACAACAAGATATCGAAAAAAACGGCACATATTTCACCTGATTCGGATCATTCTTACTATGGTAATTAAACCCTTATTTTTCATTCAAAAATAATGGATTTCTTTTTACTACATCTCATATTACAAAACACAAAAAAATTATGAAATAAGACGTAACTGAGAAAAGTTGAAATGGAAAATAAGGTCAAATTTTACTTCTGAGAACCACGTAAAATAGTTGAAGATGAATTTTGAATATTTATTAGTCAACCTTTATCACAATTTAGACATATTGAATTCATAACACGACGTATTCTACGGAAGAATTTCTTGGCCAATTGGTTGATATTAGGAAATTAGACACGCTTCGAGGTGATTGATGTGCGCAATCAGGTGTCATTTCGAACATGTAACAATCGCTTTATACAGAACCATATTTCCTGGAAATAAACATTACATCACACATCTCAAATTTTATGATTTCATGCTATAGGTACAATTTTACATAATTGCTTTTGATTTTTTAGCGTATATTTCAGAAGATTGGACAGATTTTGAATGTTTGTAATTTTCGAGATTTGAGCAGAAAAATTTTAAGATTCAACGCTCTCTCTCTCCTATACATCACGGTTAACGTATTGAATTGTAAAGGGTTTCATTTTGAATAGCTGCTGTCTAGGCACCTATCATTTTCTAAGGTGTCATATTTTGACATTTGACAAGAAAAAACTGCGTCATCATTACAAATGGAAGATACACGCTTCAACGTATTGAAATTGTTAAAATTGACCACGAAACTGGTGAAAATTGTGCAGTCAAAGTTCGCAAAACTAAAGCACTTTTGGGTCGGCAATACTAAAACTGGTGGACATAATTGAGCTGTTGAGACAAATTAATGATGTATACAGGGTGTTTCAAATCAAGTCGGTACCATTGCTAACTCCGTTATTATCGATGCTACGATGTAGGTTAAATGGGCAAACTAGTAGCATTTTTAGTGGTCTTCTCGATGCCGAAAACAAACAAAAAATTTATAAAATGATATTTTTTTCAATGGAACACCATATATTTTTTCATTCATTTCGATTCGTAATAACATTCTCAACAACAAAGCTCAAACCACCTTTCTTCCTAAAGTGGAAAATGAGCTACTTATTTTGAAATATTTATTTCTTTCACTAGTACAAAAAATTCCTTTGTTTTGGCGAATAAACCTCATGATTGTCCAAACAACCATTTTTTGTACTTATACGAATGACAATATTTTGTTATTAGTAGCAAAATAAGACAGTAAAAAGAAAAAAGGTGCGCTGGGATGTGAACTCGTGAAATCCGTGATCATCATGTAGCACCACTCAATCGACATCACTAAGCTATTTGATATTAATAGAAAAAACGATAATTTCCATCTTAAAGCCATTTCGCTAGCCGCATTCATTTTGTGAATCAATAGTGTCAATAGAATGGCTCAAATATGTGTTCAACAAGAAGGCGGTGTTTTTGACCATTTACTCGATATTTTATAGCGCTTTATCAAATCCGTTTGTTATAAATGTTTCCTTACAACTGTCTTATTTTCACCTTTACGAAAAAAAGTCAAATGAGCTTTGTTGTTGGGAATGTTATTACGGATCGAAATGCATGAAAAAATATAGGGTGTTCCATTGAAAAAAATATGATTTTATGAAATATTATGCCTACGCAACTGTCAATTTTTTTTTTGTTTTCGGCATCGAAAAGACCACTAAAAATGCTACTAGTTTGCCCATTTAACCGACATCGTAGCATCAATAATAACGGAGTTAGCAATGGTGCCGACTTAATTTGCAACACCCTGTAGAATGAAAACCGTGTGCTTCGCACAAGAACAACTAAGGTTATTGCTGCTATAGCCCGTAGTGTTGACGAAAACCCAGGTTTATTGATTCCTCGTGGTTTTTGGGACTACGGCTACCACAAGGGCTACCATTGAAACTTTTTTATGGCAGGGATCCGATGATATTGATGTGGACGACGTTTATTTTCAACAAGACGGTGCTACGTGCCACATAAGCAACGAAACATTCGCAAGAAAAGTTTCCTGGTCGTGTTATTCCTCGGAGCAGTGATCAAAATTGACCACCGAGATATTGTGATTTAACAGCTTTAGACCATTTGCTTTGTGGTCACGTGAAAAATAATGTCTATCCCAATGCTCCACAATCGATTCAAGACTTGTTGACATTAAATATACATGAAAATAAAGAAAAATTAAATATGACGTTCATATAAAAATGATATTTCTGCTACATCAGCTTCAGTGAACACCAATTCCACAAATACAGCAGTCATTACTGCGAACGATGCTTTTATATTTAATGTGTCTATTTTTTTTGTTTATCCGAAATTTTCTTAATTTCTGTAAATTTGAAAGAACCGGGTTTTTCACCATAATTTGACCCCCCCCTGCAACTTTGATACTAGAAGAGGTACAAAAAAATGTTTTCTACAAAAGTTTCACGAAATCGACTAGTGTCTTTCAAAATGATTTCACAAAACGAAATATATACAGAGTGGGCAACATATTGATTGCAACTTTTTTTTTCAAAAGGAACATTCTGTATAATTTTCTATATTTGACTAGCTCTTTTTCCCCTGATTTCGAATATATAACATATGTTTGGCCTATCTCTCTTATTCTGAGTACCACAGAGTTTCAAATTTTTGAGAACCACCTAGTAAGCTAAGTAATTTGTTTTCAAGTGGAAGGCTGCGATAATTCAGAATGCCTTTTTTGAGTTATCTCGTTGGCAACGATATATAACATACGTTTGTCATTGAATAAAACTATTCATCGAATATGCACTACACAGAAGCGGAAAAATTTGAAATATTTTCGCTTTATGTGGAGAACAATAAAAATAAGAAAGCTACAAGGAGAGAATATATGGAGTTGCATCCAAATCATCCAATTCCAATTTATAGTGAAAAACGTATGTCATATCGTTGCCAACGAGATAACTCAAAAAAGGGCATTTTGAGTTATCGCAGCCTTCCACTTGAAAACTCATTACTTAGCTTGCCAGGTGGTTCTTAAAATTTGAAACTCTGTGGTACTCAGAATAAGAGAAATAGGCCAAACATATGTTATATATTCGAAATCAGGGCAAAAAGAACTAGTCAAATATAGAAAAATATACAGGATGTTCCATTTGAAAAAATGAATTTGCTATCAATATGTTGCCCCCCTATAAACATTTCGTTTTGTGAAATCATTTTAAAAAACATTAGTCAATTTCGTGAAACTTTTGTAGAAAACATTATTTTGTACCTATTTCATTAACAAAGTCAAAGGGGGGGGGGGTCAAATAATAGTGAAAAACCCGGTACATTATTGTAGAGAAGTTGCTAAAATAAAATTGCTCACTCTAATCTTTGGCATAGCAACCAGTAAACAAGACGAAACGTCTTAGCGAAGTAATGTCATAAAGGCATCTAATTTTTCCGGAAAAAAAGCGTGCTGGTGGCAACAAATATAGTCGAAGACGAGGATTTTTGCACCTTCTCAAATGCTTTTTGTTGAAATAATATTATTTTGCATTGTGTTTTTTCGATTTTTACAGGAAAAATTGAATGCCCGAATGGTTTTTGACAAGACTATTCCATGAGAACATTATTAAGTATTATAATTTTTGGTGACGACATCTGTCAAGTTTTACCGCGGGTAAACTGGAAAAAACTGCACACAGGTGCTGCCATACAGTTTTTTCCATCTGAAGAGTTGGTGATAGGTGAAAATTAAGACGAGGAAAATAGTCGACCTTAGAAACCAAAAGCTGACAACGCCCTTGAACAAATAAAAATACCTGTTCCTGCACAGCCTCCTTCACATCCTCAGCGGGATCCGCTCCAGAATCATCCCGGCCAACAGTTTTACCTTCCACCTCCTCTACAAGCTCGACAGCCTCCTCCACCGGCTCACCCTTTTCCTTCTCCTCCGGCTCCTCCACAATAACCTCCAACTTGGCGTCGAGCTCCCTCTGCTCCTGCACTATGCTTTCCAGCTCCTCCAATATACTCTCCGCAGGAATCTCTTCTTCTTCCCCATCTTCTTCTACTTTTTGGCCTCCGCCATCGTCCAACTCGTCGTCCACTCGCCCTTCTTCCGGTGGTCCCGTCTCGTCCTCCCTATTCCCGCGGGACACCAAGGGACACACGGACCAGCACCACTCGCGAAGCACCAGCACCCAACTCATAAATGCGCATAATGCCGCGGGAACGACGGCGAAAAGCGCAGGAAAAAAAAAAAGGTTTCTACCACTGTCGGTATCGCCGCAGCAGCAGATTTACTTTCACCGCTCGTAACATATTTCTCGATCGGCGATAGAGCGGCCGACATGATTATTATGCGACGATGGTAAATGGCACGGGCAGGTTCTATTTCTTGCCACTTAGAATGGTCGAAGAGTGGCGAGACAGCGTTCGTGAAAAATCCAAGCGCTATGAATATTCACGCGGCTTGTTATGTCCGTTTAGAACTGAATTTCATGATAGTTTAGTGTGTATTTATGCGGCGTCAAATACCAAATAACACGTAACAAATATGACGTAACAAAGAGCCAAACTGTTACACTTGTACTGCCAAGACGGTAGGTCTTTTTTACCGTTGTTAAGTTGAAAGCGTCGGTAAATGATTTCAGCGACGCTGTGAATTCTAAAAGTAGCGAGTGTTTTTTAAACTCCATGAGAAGTTTCGGTGGTTGTTATCTATGGTTTGGCAGTTGACAATGTCAAACTGTGTTGACATTTCTGTTCAGTAAGGTTTGGCGATTCACCATGAAACGTTTAAAACTAGAACAATGCTTCCTAATAGTGGAAATGTACTTTGAGAAAAAAAATGTTCGCGATGCTCATAAAGGATTTCGTGCAGTATATGGTCAAAGTAATCGACTTACCGAGCAAGCAATCCGCGCAGTTATTGAACGTTTTCGCACGATAAAAAAATGGGCTTATCTAAGAGAATATTGCTGCTGTAGAGCGAAGTTTTGAAGAAGACGCCGAAATGTCGATACGCCGCCATTCTCAACTTGTTGGCCTTCCACTACATTTTACGTTAGGAACTTGGCTGGTAAAGCGTCTGAAGACACATGTCGCTTCTTTCAAGAAGCCACTGAGACAGCCAAACATTTGCTATGCGAATGTGAAGCTGTTCACCGGAAAAGGCTGCAACACCTTGGTTCTTGGTTTTTGAAGCCGGAGCACAAGTGATGAAGGTGTTAAAGTTTATTGAGACATAACTGCCGGACTGGTAAACAGTGCGAGGATGCACAATATATCTTAGGTAAAGGTGCTTACGAGATCGGATGATCTTTCGCCCCTTCTCTAATCCAATCTAAGTCTAATGGGATCTTGGCTTACGTGCCTATAATATGACCATCATTTTCGCCACATTTTTGTTGATTGGGCTGATTTGAAACTGGACGAAGATGAGCATTTTTACCGAAGAATTGTGTTTGGGATAATGCTTATTTCTGATTTAATGGCTACGGCAGAAACAAAATTTCCGTATATGGAGCAAAGGCAATAATCAAGCCATCAACGAATCACCATATCATCGATTAGAATTCACTGTTTAGAGTGGTTTACACGCTGGCGGCATCATCGGTCCCAATTTCTTTCTTCAATCTAATGATAGCGACAAGGAAATTTGGCGTTCGGAATTTACTTCTTCTAACGTCTTCAACAAAAGTCTTATCGTTGATCCTTCAGAAAAAGTTCTAGGTTTCAATCTTCCTAGGAAAATTTGGTGTATTTTAAATCGACTTAGGACTGGTCATGGTCGTTTTAATAGTACCCTCTTCAAATGGCATTCAATTGATAGCCCACTATGTGAGTGTGGTGTGGAAGAAACCATTGACCACTTGGTGAATAATTGTCCGATTTATAAATTTCATGGTGGTTTCCAAGCTATCCATTCAGTTTCAGAATATTTCTTAGAATGGGTCGCTAACTTCAAATCGATATAATGAAAACTAATATTTAGTACTCCTTTCTGCTTCTTTTTTTTGTTTTAGGATCCAATTGGCAACTATAGAGTTGATGAAAAGAGAGGATGAAGAATATAATGTTTTGGTTGAAGAGGAAGTCCTTCAATATAAATTATGTCAGCTTATTCTGTAAACGTTTACACAAACCAGTCACTACACCGATACGGGGAGACATAGTTTTTGCTGAGGTTTTCATCAGTTCTCTTGTATCATACGTTGAAATGTATGATGCCCCGTTACATTTCCTCTGCTAATACTGAGAATCATCGAAACATGCTTCATTGTTTGAAATTAATAACTCGTATTGCTCTTTCCCAAAAGAAAATATATATATTTCTTTCGAAATGAGGAAGGAGCTGAGGTTACAGTCAATGGCGAGCGCTAACATAATTTTTGTTTCCAAAAATTAATCAGCTAAACATCAACGACATTTGGTTCCAATAAGACGGCGCAATACATATATGCCATATAGCGCGTATAACCATAAATTTCAAGCAAGATCAATTCGGTGAAAACTTTATTTCTAGAAATGGTCCTGTTAACTCGTCCCCCTCGTTCTTGTGATTCAACGTCTCTTGATTATTTTTTTTTATGGGGCTATGTTAAGTCATTGGTTTATGCCGACAAACCAGCAACTCTTGAAGCATTGGAAGTCAATATTCAAGCCACCGTCGACGCCATACGGTTTTATTGAAAAAAATAGTGAAAAATTGAACTATGTAAGTGATACGGCCTACGACCGGTCAAAAATCGGTGGATGTGAAACTACGCTAATTCGTCGCCGTGTCGTACATATATGCTCGAAATCATATGTAAAAAATAAATACCATGAAATCTTCTACCAGATTTCAAAAATGAAAAATTTTTCGACAATATTTCTGTCGATTGTTATTATTTTAAGTTCTCAACCTCTCAAAAAATACCCATTATTTAGACCACAAATAAAATGAAATATATTACTGAAGAAAAATTTAGTGCTGAAAAACCATCAACTGATTTTAAATGTTTTTGAAGACCTGATTTCCAAAACGCCAACAGATTGTTTTTCTATCAGCTCTAGTTTTTGAGATACTGGTTAATTGAAGTTAGTTCTGCTAAAAATTCATCACTGTAATTAATCAACCAAAAATTCGCACTGCATTGATAAAAAAAAAACGGTTTTATTATTTATCCTACCTATAGTAATGGTCAATCAGAATTATACTACCAACGTATTCATTAATACCGAGAACGATTCGTTACAGTTCCTTTGAAATCGATGATTAAGCGTACCGGCAAACCTAATTGATATTGCAGATCGAGGCGGCCACAAAGTATACGTACTGTACTGCATGTGCAAGCACGGTGGAAAAGTTGGTAGAGAGGCATTAACCATCGAGATCACTGAACAGCAGATGCTCAAAGAAACTGAGAAATCTTCTTTCTATAGAAAGACGAATTGCAATTATATTGGTCATTAAGTGTAGTAATCGCTTTGGTTGACACCCGTGCAAATCTGTGTCACTGCTATTAATTTAAATTTTCGTTTTGTCATCCGTGGAAGCGTCTGTTTAGAGATACGGATGGATTTTGGTTTAGTACCTCTGGAATCTGTCGGGAAAATTTTTTTTTTTGGTATTTCGTTCAAATAATGATTTTAATATTTCAATAAAAAATAAAGCATATACATCTAATATGTACTTCAACATTTCATTCAGTAGAAAAGAGGCAGTAAAGTCAATGTTTGGAAATTTTTAGTTTTTTGACTAGATAGATTGGTTTCCTTGTTAACTACCTTCTTGCGAAGTATAACTACCCTTAAATTATTTTAAACATATTTAAAAGTGAAATGAAATAAACATAAATAAACATAATAGGCTGTATAGTTAGACGTCATAGTTTCGAAAAGCAAGAACGCTGCGTTTATTACATCGTAAGCTAAAACACCTTAAGTTTTAGAAGTCAACCTTACAGCCTTTTAACAAATTAATAACACAACGATTTCGCGCAGACAGGCTGAACGTTTCTGTCATTATCTCAAAAACTATAACTTTCAAATTTACGGCCTCCTTTCTAATAACAGTAAAACAGCTATCAAGAACACATGCGTTTAAATTAAAGTGCAATGTCTGGATGGCTTCTTCTTCTTCTTCAAGTGCCGTCTTCGCTCCGAAGTTTGGCTACCATCAAAGCTATGCCTATTCTCGATACTGCAGATCTGAACAATTGGCAGTTGTTGCAATTGTACCATTCTCTCAAGTTCTTCAACCATGAGTTTCTTCCTCTTCCAATTGATCTTTTGCCCATTATCTTTCCCTGTACAATAAGCTAAAACTGGAAATTCAAAATGCTCACCATTGGCCGCTTTTTAATTTTCTTCAATCGTTTCAGAATGGTTAACGCAAAAATGGATGCCAATTGGCATCTGCATTTCAACAGATTATTCGATTTTCAAAGAAGTCGCCAAAAAGATGCATGGTTACGCTGGCTGTGTGAGAACTGGCCCCATCCTGTTGAGACCAAATGTCATCCATGCCTTCCTCTTGAATTTTGGGGAACAAAAATTGGTTGAGCAAAGGGTCGCTGTTATCGTTACCCTTGTACCCCTCCTTCACCCTTGTGATATAGGGTGTTTTTTTTTCGAGGTATATAACTTCAAGTTGGCGTTACTGTTCAAGATGGCGACCAATTTAACAGCTGTCAAGTGATTTATTCTCAGCATTTGGAGTGAAGCTAATTCTCAAGTGCATGTCGAAACACCGTTACATCCAGAAAAACTGACTGTTTGGTGCGCTTTGAGGGGCTGGTAGAATCATTGGTCCGTACTTCTTCAAAAACGATGATGGCCAGAACGTTACAGTAAATGGTGATCGGTAGAGAGCTATGCTTACTAACTTTTTCATTTCTGAAATGAACAACTATGATGTCCAGGAGCTGTGGTTCCAACAAGACGGCGCAACATGTCACACAGCTCGTGCCACAATCGATTTATTGAAAGACACGTTTGGTGACCGACTAATTTCACGTTTTGGACCTTTGAATTGGCCTCCAAGATCTTGTGATTTAACACCGTTAGACTACTATCTGTGAAGCTATGTAAAGTCATTGGTCTATGCGGATAAGCCAAAAACCCTTGACCATTTGGAAGACAACATTCGCCGTGTTATTGCCGATATACGGCCAGAAATGTTGGAAAAAGTCATCGAAAATTGTACGTCCAGATTGGACTACATCCGTGCCAGCCGTGGCGGTCATATGCCAGAAATCATATTCAAAATGTAATGCCACAAGATTATCTTGCGGATAAATAAAATTCATGTCAATCGAATAATCCATCGTTGTTTTATTGCAATTTAAAGTTCTATAGCTCTAAAAAAAACACCCTTTATTTCAGGTTCCAGTTCACCTAGCCCAACCTCTGACGCAGCACAGAATCGGTGGCGCCCCATTATATATTTTTTACTTTTTCGGATTTACATGGAAAATGTACTTCATACCAACTCTAACTTCGGAAATTTCGATGGTTTTTCAAGCATGACAGATTTTTTTTTCATTAGTCACTCGAAATATATGCTATTACAGAGCTAGGTGGAACGTTTTATTGGAATTCATTTCTGTTCGAATATTAAACATGGGTTACTCTCTCCAACAGTACATCTGAAATGGACCAGTGATATACAGGGTATAAAAAACGATTTATTCCAAATTGAACACCTAAATATAATAGATTCATAAGATGCGCAAACATCTGAAGCTGAGGAAGGAGTCATTTGTAGTGGATATAATTTCCTCTTTTGCAGATCATCTCACGTTCCGAATTTAGGTTAAGACAGTTTGTTTATTTTGAATTAGGGACTTGTTAGCTTGGATTTTAGATAGGAGGTTTCTCGTTAAATGCTTCGATATTCAGTTTTCTACGAAATTGTTCGCCTATTAATTTTTTTTGTCCTTGACCTATTCCTAAAATTTATAGTTAGAACCAAAGAACTAACATATCTGCATCTATAGAAAACACGTGTCAACTAATCGAATATTCATATTAAGAAGTAGTAAAAATTAGATGGCACGAATGGGGAAATGAAAAAACTGGTATCATAAAATAATCTAGTTTTCTGAGGAATCTTGAAGATCCAGAAGATGCAAATCAAACATGCACCAAACGAATGACCGTAAATGGTCTTGCATAACGCTTTATTAACCGCTTCAATTGAACGCCATTACTGTTACTAATAGCAGGTGCTTTTGCTCTGCCACCAAACGAGAATTAGAAATTTTTTAACTCAACAACTACTGTCTCTAATGAAATACGGAATAATGTTGTACTACATTTCAGACGTTATATGATACATGCCGACAAAAAGTTTCTGAAATGTCAACACTAATGATTTAGAGAGAAATAGGGAATAAACTGTGTGATTCTTAATTGAATTTATCGCACGTTTGATAGATTTCAAAAGTACGCCCTATTCATTTCATTGAATAAGGAGGTTATTGTAATATTTCCGGAGGGAGAAGAAATTATCTTTGTTCTTTGCTGGATGAACTTCAGAGTCTCGGTAAATTTCAGTAAATGGTTGCAGTTGCCTTTGAATTATTCTTATTTTGCCACTTCATATATAAATGCTGTTTCTTCTTCAATTGAAGTCACAGAAATGGTATGAAATGAGGCTGATTATGCTCATGACAAACATAATCACACTTTCTTCTTTGTTCACATTTCACTTACGAATTAACAATAGCGACTCTACGTGCGATATAATTTATGAAGACCCTGTACTTAAGAACCAATCGTTATATCCATATTCAAAATAGCTGAAAAGTGTAGGACCATGTACCTATGTGAGCCACGATCGATGGTATCCCAGACTTTCATGGAAGATATGATTTTATTGAAAATTTGTTTTTTTTACAAACAACTTCGATATTTCAAACAGAACACCCTGTTATTAGTACTTTTTTCGGCTTGCCATAGCCTTTTAATTAATTATGTACTAACTTCCTTGTGCCTTTCTCTAGCGCTTTTCGAGAAATTCATTAATTCACTTCTTTTTTTGTGCAAATATAGTATCAATTAAACATTCACCACTTCGGTAATCCTAGAAAGCTGAAATTTCGGATATGGAGTACCAAAAGCCCGTCCATCATTTATGTGTAATAAAATACGCCCCTAATCATACAGGGTTGTAGAAAATCACACCCTCCTACGAGACATACTATAATATGATAAAAAGCGCATTTTTCAATTAATTCAATGACCTGCATAATATGAAATGTATTGAAACAAAATTAAATTTCCTTTCAGACTGTATAACATGTTCCTAGACCTAAATTGTAATATTTTCTAATTTAAAGCAATTTTTCAATATCGAAATATTAAGGCACCTGCTATCGATATACTACCTACTAAGCGAGAATGTTTAATGAAAAAATAAAAGTTTTATGTATAATATTGAAGTACTTCAGTACTCAGTGGTAGGTAATATTCATGTGAATTTATTAAATCTCCGTCAAGTCGGCATGCTTCCTACAATAATTTCAAACTCGGTCCAAAACAAATAACGATAACAAACTTCTTTCAAAAAATTTTATCGAATAAGAATAATTCTTGTTGGGAAATATGCCCCCAAGCAACAAAAAATAATTGGCAATTCTTTTATTTTCAAACGTTGAAATACTTGAGATCAAGCTGTACCTAGCGACACCTGTACTGTGATGTAGAAAGTTACGGTTACTCCTCGGTTTACTCTTCATGGTCGATGATAAATTCCAGTAGCTTTTACTAGGTGTCGCTACTATGATCAGGAGTATATATCAACTACCATATTTTTTCGATTAAGATTTTTTTTTGAGAAATCAGACGCCAATGTCTATAGTTTTGATCAATATACAATGCAAAAATTCAAAAATTTCAACGAATGCTATACTACCTATAAATTTTATTTCATTCGGAAAATTAACAGACATTTAGGAATCAGAATCGATTTCTAAGATTCAAAACTGGAATTTTATTGCCGTATCTAACCAAGATATAGAATAATCGACATATTGAATAAGAATCATTTTCTTCGTTGTCCATTTCATTTGTCCAAGCTTTTTTAAGCTTCTATTCCAATTTTAACGATACGAAATATGTGCTGAAAAAAACGATTTGTTGCACAACTCTTGTGTTGTGACAGTTAAAGCAATAGTCTTGTGAGAGGACCTCAGAACACCGTTGAACAAAAAAAAAAAAAAAAACTGGCCACATTTTCTGGTTCGATATTTGAGAGAATTAATTTGATGAGAACCGCAACCTTATAAGTACAACTGTTTTCAAGCTCAAAAGGAAAATTAGAAAGTGACGCCAAATAAAACGTTCTCATAACTTCTTCATTTGTTGTGCTATATAATTTTTTTTTTCAAATATGAGCTATAAAAATTTTCATACCATAAATCACTTGGTTTTTTCTTTTTTGAGAAAACCTAGTTTATTTCAAAAAACAGGTTGTTTTATAACGTCAAAACTAATTGCCCAAAAAAAAAAAAAATGACGACACAAATGGATTATACTAAAAAAAAATAACTGCAGAAAATGTTTGTTACAGGTTTATAGCACCAGTAATTGAAAAGTATGAGAACTTTTCAGTTCTCGCCATTTTCCATTCTCCTCTTATAGCTTAGAAACTGTAGAACTCGTGAGGTTGTGGTTTTCACCAAATCAATTCTCCCAAAAATCGAGCCCGAAAATGTACCATCAATTCTAGTTCAAAGGAATTCTAAATTTCCTCACTAGACAACGAATTTGGGACACCCGATATATGGATCAGTTCATGTACAAACTTGTTTGTATTTTTTGTAAAAGGAATCGAAAAGATAAGAATGTGGCTGTCTCGATTTTCATTGGTAGAAAATTGCTTCAACTCTTCAGCAATTTCATGAAAAAAATTAAAAATGATTATTTTCTCATTTTTCGAAGAGTGTAAATTTTTGAGGAAAGGCCTCAGACCTTTTATTTGAAAAACCTCTCCAATTTTCGACAAGGATTTACACCCTGAAAGCCTTCGAACTCAATTGGTAACACTCTGTATACGACAAAGGTACACAAAGACGGAGGGTTTGGTGAAAACTATGATTCCAATTCAGACACTTAGATATTGGAATGATGAGTAGTAAAATATAAGATTATTTGATCAAGATCATCATCTAAATAGCTGACCAAAGAACGAAAGAACCTATACCTACATCTATTCAATCTGATGTCTTTCATGCTCAAATGTGAATTTTTAGAAGATCTGAATCGGATCTCAGCTCATATATGAAGACGTCGAAGTGTCATATAATCGACAAAGATAAACACTGTGAAATTTACACTATGGCTTTATTATCTTCACTTTCAATGCAAAATACCTCGATAAGAAATAGAAAAAATATAAAATTATAAAAGTGAAAAAAAAATTCAAGCGAATCTCTCTTTTACTGTCCGTGGAAATTTCTGAACGGCGAATGGAAGGTTTTTTTATTCGTTTTTTAGATTCTACATATTCCAAAATGTAAACTGCGTAAATTTCAGATTGGGTTAATTTTTTCTTCTTTGGCCGATCCCAAATGATTATTATCGAAATTAATAAATCTTAATAGATTACTTTTAGGAATTTTTCTCTATATTTACATCGAATACTTAATCAGCAGATTTATGGAGCAATCACTCGTTATACATACATATGTAGGTACTAATCGTACAAACTTTCATACTTCCCGCAACGGAGCTGCTTCTAGAAGTCAGTTGGCTGTGAGTCATTACCGCCGTATTTGGTCAAACAGAAGTGGACTCCGATGGCCTTTACCTTTTCGCGATGTGTCATTGCCGAAACGTTTGATGAAATACGACCCAGATATCAGGCAATATTTAATTATCTCGAAGATTATACGTATTAGATTGATAGTTTGCCGTAGTTCTTTCCTTTTCGATTCAGATTTTAATTAATCAACATTAATACAATTAATGAATTTCTTTCCTTGGTTCTTGCTTCGAGTAATATCAATGAATTGTTACTTGGATCTTCCACACTGATTATTTTGCACTATTTATTATAACTTCAGGCGGGTATCACTTGGCCAACCTCCATAAAAATTTTAACCACTTCTGATGGTTTCATCGAATATTTTTCTTGAAAACCTGAATTTCGAAGTGAATAATAATAAGATCAAAGTCCTGTCTCTAAAGCTCGATTAGATATTTAACAGATCAAATCGACTTCTTCAGATATGTTGAACATAGTAAAGTGTTTTTCAATAAGAGGGTTCATTTTGAATAGTCCGCTATCTGGGCAGTTGTAACTTTTGAAGATGTCATCTTTCAACATGTAAGAAAAAACTACGTCATTATTAAAAGTGAAACGTAAAACGCTTCAAGAACACATTGAAATTGTTAAAATTCGCTACAAAATGGTGAAAATGTTGCTATCACAGTTCGCAAAAATAAAGCGGTCGCCAATAGTGGAACTGGTGGAAAAATTTGAGCCGTTGGGACAAGTCAGTATTGTGAAGAATCAAAACCGTGTGCGTTGCTCAAAAACAACTGAGAATATTGCTGTTGTAGCCCGTAGTGTTGGCTGAATTTCGGGTTTGTCGATTTCTTATCGATCTTGGGAATTCAGCATTTCACAAACGACATAACACCTTATTTTGAATAAAGATTTAGGTCTCAAGGATTTTAAACTGCAGTTAACAAAAGAACTCAAGCCGGTTGATCACCAGCAATCTTCGCAAATTGGGTCCTTGAAATGCATCAATATAATCCGGATTTTCATTGAAAAAATATCTTCAGTGATCAGGCCTATTTTCACCTAGGAGGCTAAATTGATGAGAATTCAGGGAAAAATCCAAGAATGATTATTGAAAAGCCTCTCTTTCCTCAATTCGTCACTATTTGGTGCAGTTTTTGGGCTGGGATCGTATTCTCGACAAGTGATCTTCCAAAACGTATAGGTACGTACTTTCAGTGCTCTGAACAATGTACGTATACGTTTCATCTTCTTTTCGCATATTTCAATCACACATTCTGGAATCATGAGTTAGAATTGATAAAATCTTTCAAAATTAAATTCAAGAATAGTATCAAACCTCAGAAGAAAAACTCAATCTCCAGAAAAAAATTCGTGTAACTTTTCAAGGAAAGGCCGAAAGACTTTTATTTACCCCCCTTTTTTCGAAAAGGATTCGCCCCTAAAACCTTTTGCACTCATTTGATTATACACTGAATAGTTCAAGGCATTGACATTGGTCTGGTAGAAACCTCAAAGATTTTGCCAGCTCGTTCTTCAACTTGGCATATTCATTTTTCCAACATCCGTCGTGCATGAATTTACCATTGTTCAGTACAGCAAAGCGTTTCATAATAGAAGGTCAAGGACATCGATTTTTCAATTTCTTCGGTTTTCTTCCCATACAGGCTCGAAAACAATATGTCGATAAATATTCTTCGTCGTTAGAATCAAGCCCTCTCATTCTTGATTGGCGAGTTGTTGTCGATATATTTTTTCCCGTATTTGATCACTGTTTGTTGCTTGATTGGACCTGCCCACCTGTAGATGTTTATTATGCAAATTATATAGGAAAAATGAGACGCAGATCGTTCATTTATAGCAATGATGGAGATGATGGAAAGGTCCAGAAACTACGTGGATGGTATCCGTCAAATCAGCAAGAGTTGTTAACGTTTCGTTTTTACTTCTATTATTACTTTAGACGAGATAGACAAAAAAATTGCAAAAGAATTTATTGTTAACCCTTTCAGGATAATACCAGAAAAACACTGCAAAGGATCAGGCACCTGAATGTTTGAAAAATAGTTAACGTTTAATTTCAACAGCAGTATTCTTCTTTAATGACTTTAATGCCCTTGATAAAAAAAAATCTGATCAGAAAACACTGGTCAACGCTGGTTTCCTGTGTAAGGATAGTGTGCCATTCAAGAATGCTGTTATATTCTTATGTCTTCAATATTTTATTGAAAATAGCGAAATAATGAACGAACAATAAAAATTAAACATTGAATCGGCAAAGCAGCTACGTTTTCCTTACATGTCATGTTATTCACAACTTTACCCCTAAAAATTAAAAACCTTAGCGATCAATGAAGAAAGCCTTTTCCATCTGAAAAGTAGCGAAACTATTCAAATATGTCCCATGGTTCAAAAGTTATGATAATAATTCATTTGTATCTTTTATCGCTACATTGAACATTCCAAATTGGGAACCAGCGTTGACCAATGTCTACTGATCAGCTTTTCTCATTAAGGGCATGAAGGTCTACAAAAACTTTCAGGAAAATATCTAAACCAATTTTATGATGAACCTTCTGCACAGGTATTATTCATTATTTTCATCAATATATTGAATTTTGATAGAAATCAATGGAATACTTCCATAATTGATTTTTACATTGAGAAATGTTTTTATGCAGAACTGTTTTTTTCTGTATCACAAATGTGATTGATAATAGATAAATCTGTGATAGGAGAATTCCGAGTACCAACATTTAATAAAGAAATATAGCCATAAAATCTTTGTGAATCTGAGGGGTTTCCATACGATTTTGTTCACAAGATGAACGGATTTTCCACATAATCAAAGGAATACTATTTTTAACGATTTACGCATGCCAAACATGTATATTCTGAATATCTCCAATACACCCCTCGAATTATTTTCAAAATTGAGGGCGTTCCTTTATATCGCCTACAGGTATCATCGACCTTTAAGACGATGTTTGTGATGCATGAGATAACAAAATGATATACGAATAAATATATCGCTTGATATAACCTCTGAAATTAAGAACCGATGTCGATGAACTAGGTTCGAAGAATTCTCATTAATAATTAATATGATTTCGATCATTCTTAACAAATATTGAGGTTTAATAAATCTCTTTGTGCTGAACCAAAATATTCCAAACCGGTGAATCTTTCCCGTTTCATTCAACAATTCGGAATTGTGAATATTTCCTCAGCAATGCCAACGGATATATTCTTTCTTAATTGCTATAAAAAAGGGAAAATTGTTAAGAATGGATCCAACAACATTGAGAACGACGCAAGCCAGACGACGTAAACATGTGTTCAATGAGACTCTACATTAACTGATCAAAAAAATTGGGATCTCTGCATAAATGTCGAAGTTTGAATAATTACTCTGGAATGAAGGAAGATGAACGAGGAAGGCAGTTATAAAATTATAATGAGCCATACAGAGTTTAAGTTGATATTGTTAAACTCGGTTTTAACCGAATGGATATTAATTTTATGGCATCTGGAGCAAATAATAAAAAATTATTTAAGAAGATAATAAGTGCATGAACATTGTACGTTTATACATCAAACAATCGACGTGAATATGAACTTTTCAAATAATTACTAATAAATTCTCCCTACTGATGATTTAGTGCGAGATAAACACCCTTGGATCAATGTTATCAAATTATCAAACCGCCGACAGCTAAGTTTTCATTGCCATTAAGAAATAGCTAACCAGAGGTGAAAAGAAAATAACTTGCAATGTATTGAAACGAGCAGGTACTCGCACAGTTCAAAAAGATGAAAATACTCAGATGTACATAATATTAAGGTATTTCGTGTAACTTCACAGATAAGAGGTCCATAATTCATTATTTCACCTTTCACTCGGACATAGCATTGACATAATTTATTCATTCTTGTACCTTGCAATTAACAAAAACCATATTCGAACGTCCATTTCTTCAAATCTATGAGTAACTTTCTCCGGGTCAATTTCAAGAAGGTAATGAGAGAAGAGAATACGAAAAAAAAGTGGAATAAATGACGATTCCATCACATTATTCAACCATAAATTGGCCATGTCGTGAGAGAAGTAATTTATGGGATGGAAAACAGTTATTGAGGCAGGAGGAATTTCTATTGAATGCGATTGAAAATCCGGAAACTCAATAATTGGTCAATTAATTAGTTGATTCTTTCCTACGATCATAAATGAAGAAATAAAATGAAGAAACTAGCCTTTGTCTCAATTTTCGCCATTATAAATTAGTCATGCAAAAAACTTTCGAAAGTAATTCTACATTATCCATCTCTGACAGATAGTTTGCAGGACGACTTCAGCTACTATTCCTAAAAATATCGAACTGTTCAATCTTATCCCTTCAGTATCTACGGAAGTTGATATTATTAGAATCTGAACGACACTCTTGCCATTAAATTAAATAAGTGTTTTGCGCATATTTTCATACCTAAGATGTCATCATCAGAAACTGTAGGATATTGGGCCTTCGCCTGATCTCAAGCGACGAGTCACACGGTGCTTAAAATTTGCAACTTTCACTCTCTTTTTTTCACTTGAATAGATCAATTTTGGTGAGCTCCCTAAATAAAAGTGCAATTGGTGACCTAGTAGCAATTTTACTGTTAAATTCAAGAATTTGTTACACACAAGTACGACGCCCAATGATTTATGTTACAATATTTAGAGTACATGCTAATGCCAGAATTCTTGACATTTGCTACGTGATGGATACTTCAAAACTAAGAACGTACTACATTTTTAAGAGGAAATTTTTCTGGAAACTATTATATCAAGTAGCACTCACGTGGAAAACAAAAGTATTTACTTCACTTTGGAGTATCCACTTCGTACTTCGATTCAAGAACAAATTTGTAGTATTTTATATACGTAGAAGAAAATTATATAATACAGCTCTTTCAATTACTAACTTCTCATTTCCGTTCAGTGGATCGTAAAATTTTGTTGCCACTCATTTAATTTTCCCATTAACTGTTCTTCTCCAATCTGTAATTTTTTAATTTTGCTCTTTTTGGTTTTTTTTTGTTCAATATTTGTTTACTATCTAAGTGATGTTTTGTATTTCTCTTATAACTATTGATTAGTTCTTTAAGGGCTTCATCTTTTGCAGTCATGATTAGAGGTGACATTTTGCAATAGCATTATAACAAATGCTTATCGTAGGTCTTCCGTATTTTCATTTTTCCAGAACCACGCATACACAACCAATTTAATACTAACAATTCAACTTACAAGCAAGAAAAATATTAAATGATTTCTAGATTGACTCGACAATTGTGTTGTATTACAAAAACTATTCATAAGCTGTTTACCAACTCACGGAGTGGGTTAGATGTTACATAAGATGTCTAAAATGCTGGTGGGTTCACTGATTAGATTTTTTTTAAGATTATTCTGGCGACTCGGCTCGGCATTGGTCCCTTTTCTTCTTTCTTCCTTGAGGTGGCGCTATGCAAAGAATTGAACAATAAACGGAATCCTTTGAAATTTTCATTTGTTCTGTCAAAAGTCGTTGATTTTCAATTCAACTTTGACACACGACATTGACAGATCGACGACTTGAGCGCCATAAGAAACGATGCGGAAATCAAGTGAAAAGGGACCAATTCCATTCAAATCCAAGAAGAATGGTCCCTTCAAAATTCGCAACTTTAATCTTAAGGTTTTTCAAATTAAAAGAGCACACCAGTGTTTTAGGCATCCTAATGCTACACCTATTGAAGCATATACTACGAACGCAAAGTATATACTAGAAGCAGAACCGAGTAGTACTTTGTGATAGGGTAAAAACCTACTATGAAGTAGATCCTTAAATTTGTACCTTTAGCATTTATTACTTCCTTTTTTATTCATACCACTCACAAAGTAAGTAGGTATAGTAAAAGTATGTAGATACATCCTTTTATCCTTAATAATTAATTTATGTAAAAAACATTATGAAGAGAATAAAGATTCTTCTAGTAGAATTGATATGTTTCTTCCAGAATGGGATAAGTAATGGATATAAGTATTACTATACGTATATATTATTTTCAAGATAGATATTCCTTACCTTCCTCTTGATAATCTCTCTAGCATTTTCCGGACAGCAGATCGAAGCACTACTTCCTCTCCGTCCTGGATCGAACGAGTTCCTCCTGCCGTCCAAGGAATCCGTGGAGAAATTCCTCGAGTTCCTCCTGAGCGCCGGCACCTGGAGCAAGTCCCGGGTCTTCAGGGATTTGGTGGAACCGAACGAATCCCGCCGTTGGTGTATCTGGTGCCATCTCGTGCCGTTCACTTCCTTCCTGGATAGCGAACCCGTAGAGGTGCTCAGGTCGTCTTTCCTCAAAGTGGCGGAGAAATGGCTAGGATGTTCCATCTCGTGTTTGGCGGGTCCGTTGGGTAGGTGCAGCGAGTCCCGTCTTTGCACAAATTAGGTCATTTAGGGTTTGGAGTTTTGGTAGAGTTCGATCGAATTGGATCCCTTTGATGTTTGCGTCATAAAAAGGAATGAAGAAGTCCGACAAAAAACAACCGTCGTAGATATGATACAGCGTGTAGCAGAATTGAAATGGCAGTAGGTGAGACTTGCGACTTGTCAAGAAAAGAAAACACCAACTTGAGGAATAAACTAACACACTGTCGACTAAGGTAAACCAAACACATTATGGAAAGAACAAGCGGATTGCTTGATGATATCCAGAAGGAAGTAGATAATGAAAGACATAAAAAACAAAAGGTTTTTGAATAAAAAAAACGGTAAAAGCCAAAAAATGGTTTGATAAGTGTCATTCAGTATCTGCGACATCGACAGCAACGGTTAAAAAATGGTATGCTGACTCACAATTTCACTAATAAAAAAATGGTTGCCGAACTGATTCCGAAAGCAAAGACGAATCTTTCTAGAGAAAAGGTATTAAAGGTATTAATGAGTTAGAAGAGCTTTGGAGTACATGTATCTCTCATGGAGGTGACTATGTTGACGAATAAAGTCGAATAAAAAAAAATGTATTTTTACTGGTTAGATCCGAGATTTATTTAGTAAGTGTTATGTCCAGAAATGGATGAAACAACAGCCAACGAAGAAGGTGAAGCAGACTCACAAAAATGGTGTTTTGATAGCAATATCTGCAGGTACTACCAGAAAAATTGATATAATTGTTCCTACGTCTGGATACCTGACATAATCACTAATATCAAACATCCTTGCCTAGACATAAAGTGGACCACCCAGGATATCAAGCAGAAAGAATACTAGTGAAGATAATAGGTCTTGGTCGTTCTAGATGAAATATATAAATTCATCTGTAGATGACTCAGAAGAAGATAGCTGAACTATGAAAAATCTACTTTCAAGGGACCTATGGAATTTTATTTCCTATGCTCCAAATTCCTTATTATTTGATTACAGAATTTTGGAAAATTTATGCGTGGGTACTACAGGAAAAATATTGTTATAAAGAAAGACATAAACTTTCAGCAACTTACAACACTAAGAAGTTACCTAAATATATTTTGAAAAACCTCTCACTGAACTTTCATAAAACTTATAGAAAGGGCATTCCAACCTCAGCAAGCACGTCATGAAAATGAGTCTAACAGAAAACGCAGATTCCGCGGGGAGGAGAAAGAAACGTCGGATCACCTGGTGACGGAATGCCTCGTCATAGCTAGCCAACTCAAAAGAATGCTTTGGGCAAAACACTTGTAAATGTGAGGAAGTGACCTTACCATTAGAACTCTGGAACTGGAGGACGAGCTGTCTAGGATGACTAACTGTGATGTATGTAATAAATAAATTGAGAGTAACTAGTGAAACATTGAAACCAATAATCTAGCTAGAATCAATTTTAGACTTCTATCGGGCCAAGAACCTCTTCTGGCAAAACGACGTTCTAATAAAGTTGACAAATAGAACATTGGAATAGGTAGATTTCAACTAGTAGGAAGACAATCTTGAATACTTAGGTCTAGAGACACGGAAGAATGTCCAGCTAGGTAAATCTACTCGCTAGGTAGATCTGGTAACTTGAGCAGTCATGTTGATCTACGCGCTAACTAGAGATAAATAACTTTCAAGTGGACATAGGGTGTCGAAGAAGACAAGAGTTAGAAAACAAGAATCCTCAAAAATACGTGATATGAAGATATTAATTTCGAAGAGATTCTATCAAATAGATTGATGAAAAGTAAAAAACACAGACAAATTAGTGGTGTCGATGTTACCAGCAGAAGTAACAACAGCAACTCGAGTTAAAACAAAAACTCCAGCAGATTTGAACGATTGTGAAAGATATGTTGCTTACGGCTTACTCACAGCAACTAGTTCAGAACCGAAAGTATACAATCAAGGAGTATGGAACGAGAATTCAATTCAACAAAGAAGTTGAAGAACCACCAAAAGTACAATCAATTAGTTTCAAGAATGACATTTTGAAGAAATGCATTCACATTTCTATTTGGTCGAATGATTTAAGACTCTGGAATATGATATTATGTTCTGATGAATGTTAATATTGTGATTCAATCAAAAAGAAGAAGAAGTTACAAGATGCTCTTTCTGAGACTCCTCAGACTGCACAGGAAGAAGAATCACTGATCGCGAGTAAGGGATCCAAAACGAGCAAAACGCCAAAACCCACTCACCTATTGTAGTACGTCCTGTGGTTGCTCAACACCGGCATGGAATCCCTCCTTGGTCCCATGCCGCTGGAGACGAAGTCCCTCTTCTGATATCCGCCGCCGGCAGAGTGCTTCCTGGCGACGTTCTGTTGGCCGTTCTTGGCCGAGCCCTTCCTCGACAGCGTCGAGTGCAGGTCGACGGACGCCCGGCGTCCGTTCCTGCCGTGCACGTCGCATTTGGCGTCCGGCTCGTTCTCGACCTCGATGTGCACCTCTCTGGCGGGAGGCGGGGGAGACGCGGGCGGAGACGCCTTCGACGGCTCGAGCTTGACGTCGTTGAAGAGCGACTCGAGACGTTTGATGGCGGCCGCGTGGTTTATGGCGACGCTCATTTGAGATGACGGGTTGAGACGAGACCTACAGAGAATCGAGAGTAAGGGGTTTAACGGTCTACGTGTCGGGCGGTCGTTCGCTGGAGCGAGGGAGGCTTTTCAAGGAATGCCACAGGCCGTCATACTTAAGAAGTTGTTACAAATAACTCGTTGCAAGCTAGAGCTGGATGTTCGCGATACTCAGTTTGGTTTTCGAGATGGCGTAAGAAAAAGGGAGGCCCTGTTTTCTTTTATCGTTTTCAATGTCTAGATGTGTAGCATGCTACATTGCAAATTGAGTAGTCAACTAAAAAAGTAATTTGATAAAATCTGGGCGTACGCAAATGCGTATCTTCGTGCATGTGTACCGGAGACAGTGATTTGAAAATCCGAATTGTAAAACTCTTGTGTGAATATAACAAAAAGTTTATACATAATTTTGGCCCCACGTTGGGCGCCAAAATTGTGTGTAACCTTTTTGTTACAACTAGAAATTCCTGAGCACAATCGTTTGTTTTGAGTCGTGGTTCTGATCTCTGAATTCACCACAATGGAAAGGACAAAAACCCAGGTCGATCAAACAACTATTATATTGACTCTAGTATTTTACAATTTGAATTTTTAAAATATCTGGTACCAGGAAAATTAACATACAATATTTTACAAAATAGAAATATGAGCCGTTTATTTTGAAAGTGACCTAACTCCGTTTTTCAATTTTCTGCCGGTTACCTTGTTTACATGTAAAACTTCATGTTATTTATCAGTGACGCACTTCAGATTGCTTATATTCAGAGAAAATACGATACATTTTTTACACATAAGTTTTCCGAATTAATTGAATAACTGAGCCGTGTAGTTTGAAACGCAAAACTTTCAATATCTCGATTTGAAGATGAATGGAGTTAGGCCACTTTTAAAATAAGCGGCTCATATAAGTGAATTCGAAACTTATATATGTATAAGAATAAAGAAAGAAATTTCCCAAATTCACAAACTACTTCTCTGAATAGGGAAGTAATGTACTATACTGAGCCGATATTCCTCCACTGAAGTCGATTCGGCTCGTAAGCTGACAATTGACAATGATGTTGGGTTGTCTTTAGACGAGGGACTTTCAATATAATAATCAAACTTTCAGCTTTTATCAGGAACTCCAATCAGGAATTCGGTACAAAAAAAAATACAAAAAAATAAAATCAGAGAACAGAAATAAATAATAAGCCAACCAAATCAGAGTGATGAAACAACAAGAGTTTACACAAAATACATCAATTATAAACGCTATCCTCAAGTGTTGTAGAAATTACGGAGTCTTTTTTAATCTAAAAACAACTTAATTCATGAAAATTTGTAAGACCACCAACAAAGATGAAATTCTAGTGAATGGAGGTCAGCAAGTTGAAATATTAAAAAATAAAGTTACTTGGGGACACTTTCAACAGAAAACATAGACTTTACGGCGAAAATGATGGCTAGACTAGAGAACGCTCGAATTAACCTCATAAAAATGAGGTAAGATCTGTGTAGCAAAGATATGAAGTTAAGCCTCGGACTAAGATTGGCAAAATGTTACACTGTACTTTCCTATATTGGGTGGAATCATAGACCCTTATTGCAGATGCGATGAAAAGACTCAACGCTTTCAAAATGTGGACTTACAGAAAAATTTTGAAAATGTCATAGGAAGATCGAATCCAAGTTTAATTGACAATTGGGTAGAAAAAGTATTTTATGACCCAATAATGCATGGGAAAATAAAAGGCGAATGAAGCGTAGAAAGAAGGCAAACCTCATGCCTGTAAAATCTGGGAGAATGGTTTGGTTGCAGTTCATAAGAGCTACTTAGAGTAACTGCTTCAAAAGTCAGGAGCCATGATGATTGCCAACCTCCGCTGCGAAATAGTCGTTGAAGAAGAACAAAAAATTACATGCCTGTTGAACTTGAACTTCAAGTGGGTTTGGGTCGCTAATGTGAATTTATAGAGTTGCTCGAACTTGACTTATACAGGGAAATTTCACATATTAGAAAATGTTAACACTAGTCAACACTATTCGAAGTAATGTTCGGTTTATGATTGACAATTGAGACAAGATGGTCTGATACTTTGACTAATATCTTCGGTACGGCTCATGAAATTTACAATATGACATTCAATAATTTCAAAACTTTTTTCATAATACGGAGTTCTTATTGCAATTATTTGAGATTAATTGTGCAGGTTTGAAAATAAAACTCCGTACATTCCTCTTTCAAAACTTCTCTATCGTTTCAAATTCTATCATAATGAGTCAGTATTCAAGTGGTTTTAATTTTTTTTAAGCACATCACCGGTTTTCTGAGAAAAATTTGTTAAAAAGGAACTAGGGAATTTTGCTTTCAAGCACTGAGAATATTCTGAACTACATAGTGAAGCTTTATCGTTCAAGGATGCAAAAGTGTCCCTATGTTCTGCAATAGTTTTTTTTGTTCAAATTGCACATGTGAAATTTCATTTCACATATTCTGAATAATATCATTTAATTCAGAGAATTACTTCATAGGCTTATAAAGCAACGTAAATGAAGACAAGTACTGAATGAAGATTTTTGGTTACCACTACAGGAACAACACCACACAACAGAATATGATATTGAATGAATAATTTGTTACAAGTGCATGTATTCCAACATGCCACAATTATTCACTTGTGCCGAATATGCTGATATGGTTTTTGTTTATTTTTTTTTCCTTGAAAAGTAGAAATTGGAAATTTGATCAAGAGAGTATTCAAAAAAGAAAAAACCATTTCAAAAATTCGATGTAAATTTGCTGTTGATTGATTCAGCTTTGATATGTTTATTCAGTATTTATTTACATTTTTTGTCAACTTTTTCGTTGTATTTCTGAATTAATTCTGAATGATTTTTTTCAGAATATATGCTATTAAATATTAATTATGAATATGAATAAGTAGAGGAAGTGTTGGAAACGCAAAGTACAGGGTGTTTTTCAACCTGCACAATTAATCTGGAAATATCACAAAAACAACCTTGTATATTGTGTTAAGTTTTATTGAATGTACTTGTTCATTTTGTACTACACTGAATAAGCCCTACCTAAGTTATTAATTAGAGTAGTAGAATCCCCCGTAGACTCAGTAGAGTAACAATTGAGGCCCTCAACCATACATCAAACATTGTTTAGAAACTGTCTTGACTAATGTAAACTTCTCCTAAAATCTCTCTGGTGTTACTCTGTATATTGATCGCTGCTAAGCGCATCAATGCAAAAATTTAAACAAATTTTAATTTTTTCTCACATTTTGCAATAATCCTTCAGTTTTAAAGGTTACAAATGACAAAACCTTGCGAATACACCATTTGTAGATTCGACACCTTCGAAAGTAATAAACCGATATGCATTACAAAACAGAAGGATCCACCCACAAAATCGGAACGACTCCATAGGTGGGCGGCAAATTAAAATATTCGCATTTTGTCACCCGAAACATAAAATTACCGTTGGTTCGGACCTGTCGATATATTGGTCGCTAAAATGGTCGATCTGACGAGAGTTGGCGTTTTTATGGGTGAATAATTGCTGCTTCGGCGTAACCATGAATATTTACCGGAGCAAGATATTGAATAACAAATGGAGCGTGCTGGATGTATCCATATTTAAGCAGATGAGCTCGAGACGCGAGGGAGGAACGTGGCTGTACAGCTGGAGGCATATCATTTAAGCGCAAAATTCGTCGACGCCTCAAAAATTTCTTCTTGATTTTCTAATGTCGATAAATTATTGCATGTTAAAATCACGATTAAGCAAATTTTCAGAGGCACAATTCAATTTTAAAATATGAAGAGACCAGTTGTATTCCTACCCTAACCTAACCTAATGTTAGTCAAACCTTCCTCTATTCTGCAACTAGACATCGAATGTCGGAGCACATTGGCCTATCCTAACTTCTACTGTAATATCCTCTGACAGTAGATGCCAGGATAGTTAATTTCTCACGGACTTTCACAATCGATGTCATGTTGCAGAATACAAGTTGACTCATTTTAAAGGTTTTCTGAAATAAATCGTTAGATCCTGGATACAAAAATTATTCAAATAAAATTTTTTTAGTGTTCGGGGAGAAACATCGAATGCATCAATGTGACTTTGGAGTAGGATTTCCAGTTCAAGTTGATATTATCCCATAAAGAATATACATTTTTTTGCAGTATATTAATCTTCTGGCAAAACTGAATACATTTTCTCTTTTCCCAGAGAATCATTTGTTTTTGTATTTCTTATGAACATAATCAGAAATAAAACTAGATTGTTTTCTGATTTATGTTCCAACCGCACACATGAGATGATAACACAACAAATTTTTAAATTGTTACCACTGAAAACATATGCTTCAGTACGTATTTGTGAATTTTAAGTTGTGCGTAATTTCAGACAATTTTCGTTGGTGTTATTTTTTATTATTCATTAATTTTTCCTTATTATTTTTTCTCTTTATTCGACGCTGTTATCAACCGGCAGAAACTTTGAACACAGGATAAAACTGCGCATTGCATTTGTCCAGAAGATTATTATCATAACCATTCTAAACATAAAACATTTCATATCATCACGATTCATTTCATTGCAAAAACGAAAGAAACAATATATTACTATTTTTTATGAATAATGTATTTTCCCGATTTAAAAAATCTACTTAACCTTGAAATCAGACCCCCACGAAACCTTTATTTCAAACATTTTTTGATCCAAGCTCTTTTCAAAGAATTATTTCAGTGGATCTTGCAAAATAGGTCATCATCAGTTGGACACATCGTATTGGATACCGATCATAGAACGGTATGTGTTCAATATCGATATGAAATACTGGGATTTCGACATTCGAAAGTGATATCCATGAGACTTTTTAAGATTTCGGAATTTAAAAGTAGGCATTATGTGCCTTATTATGGCAGCTTATCGCAATTCAATTTTTGGTGATTTTAGGCTCTTCTTGTTTTCGAAATCAATGATGCTACCGAAAGATTTTCTGATAGAGCAATATCCTGTCAACATCCATTAGTATAAACTGAATGATTAATGAAATTCATTGTAATTAGAGGCAGTTCGTAATCCAAAAGAACTGAAAATTTCACCCTAGAATGTCACGAAGCATCAGAAAAGAGTTTAGCAAAATGAATGAATCAGGACAGCACTGACCTGTAGTCAGAACATTTTGAGAGCTAGTTCATTCTTTGCACCCAGTAATAAACATAGATAGAGGGAATATATGCAATTTTTACATGTCCCCAACGTGGTAAGATTACGTTGTCGGATTGCGATATATTTTCAAATCCATAATTTTACTATATCCTTATGAATGTTTATTATATTGACTGAAAGATATTTATTCGAGTGATTCTCAATTGAATATGCAAATTTGAATATTTGTTATCCGATATTTTCCTTAATTGCCGAATTGATAGTATGCTGCAGAATATTCATTATTTTCTGTATCTACCTGCTGAAATCCAAGGTTTGGCAACTATTGCTCTCCTAGTGTCATCCGTTGTTTGACGTCATTTGGCGCACTTTTGTTTGTTTTCTGAATTTCTGATATACTTAGGTATTCATCTCAATATATTTCGAGTTGATATGAAACGTTGATTCACTATGGGACATAAGAAGTGCGTTCTTTGTGGGGAAACTCGCGAATTGAGTGAAATATCGTATCACTGATATGTTTTCATTTCCGCGCGCTTCATGTCAAACTTGATAGTTCATATTGGGGACAAAAATTGCTTACTGAAACTGACATATGATCCCTTTACCTATGTTTTTATTCTGAGATTGCACCATTAAAGCACACAGAAGTAGGATTAGGTATTTGTGATTCATTATAATGACATTGTTCTCGGTTATTTTATCTAGACGAGGAGTGGTGATGGTACAATCCTGCTGAAATTTCAACCATATCTTATCTTATGGGGAATCTTTTTATCACTGAAAACAGTCGATACACACATCGTTCATAATAACATTTTCAATTATTTGAGAGATTACAAGGTCCTCATTCCATGTTAGCCCGATTGTAATTTTTCTTTCATTTCATTACAATGGTAGTCTATGGTACTGATGATGGCTACTTGAGCGAAAAGCGCTAAACCAGCTAATAAAGAAGAATTTGAATACATTTTTCACTTGATACCTAACATATATCTCTTCTGTTCTAACGTAAATATTCAGCTTTTTTTTTTCACGATAGTCTATTTTAATTTTATTCCCTCTAACTATTTCTATTCATTGTTCTCAATACTAAACCAGAATTGGTTTTGAAGGCTAGGAATATAGAGATTGAGCATGACAACAATGTTTGACAAAGAATTTTCAAAGCTAAACTGAGATTGCAGCATATTGCTTAGTATGGAAAAACTTAGACTTAATTTCGAATCGTCTGAAATAGTTTTTCAGAAAATATAGCCCTAGTCTGATGGTAATGGATTTTAACGAATCGCACTAAAGTCGAAGTACTTAAGAATATGTCGGCACATTTGAAGCTAATTAGCATGACAAACAGGCACTTCCGAAGAAATTAGTCATCCCCAACATCCTCCTATAGGAAAACCTCGATCGCTCCAGCTCGTTGAGCAAACTAACCTTGTCCACCTACGAAAACACAAACACAACAAATTTCACTGCGATTAAACCACCGCGGGAATCTGCGAAATCTGCACTGTATTATACGCGGAGAGCACGCGGGTAACCAAAGAGATCGCGATAACTACTTGGAGACCGTCGTCAGCTGAGTGTGTCAGCCAGTTCCCATAACTTCTGGCGCATTCCTATGGAGGTGGCCGTGGAAGGACCTCGTAGGAATCGGTTTCACGGTTCTCAGAGTTCTCTTCGTGTTGGAAATGCGACGCGCTTTCGGCCGAACAGAAAATTGGTCGTTAAATCGGCCGATCGGATTGATGAAAACGTTGCGGTACCGCTTAGTTTCGCCTTATTGTTTTCGTTGGAAATCTTGTTAACAAAGCGGTCACCCATACGGATATTGACACTAAGTCTAAGCTTAACTTTAGGATGAAATTAACTGCATAAGTCAATCTTTATCTGGCTTATAGTTTTTGAAATACCGCTCTTAGCAACATTTGTTTCATTTAGTTTAATCAAAATTTTGGATAATCCAAGTGAATATTTTCTGTGATACCGCTCTGTTGATTTAAATATAACGCTTGGACCTTGATATTACTTGTGGAATACAACATCATTCAAATGTCCTTCGCGTTATCCCTTACAGCGCACTCGATCCTTGTGGAGAATGTTCGATGACTCGCCGGCACATTTCGGGCAATATCTCACCAGTAATTTGGAGGATATCAAGGATTCTAACGGTTAGTTGCACCGTTTGGCTTTAGTTTTGTTAGAAAATTCAAAATAGGAATATGGATTCAGAATATTCAGATAATGAATTATCATTTAATGATTATTCATAATAATAATAATTTATTTTTACTTTGGTATACCTCAAAAGCACATTACATTGTACTAGAAGACTGAAATTCTCGATTTCCAACGTTAACAAAAACTCTCCTTTTTATCTAAATATCGGCAATTAGCAAAAGATGCAATCGGTACAAATTATAAACATAGGTTGATACTAAATATTGATTATGGAAACAATGTTTATTTTTGAATGGTACAACTGAGTAATTAAGCTTCCTAGGAATTTTTTTTGCAATGAAGCCAAAAAAGTCGTGTTGTATGGCTTGTTACACCATCTTACTAGAACCACATCTCTTCCTATTACATAGCATTATGTATCTCATTGTTTCGCGATGGGGACATTATCCGCGAATGAAAGATGAGATAAGACAACACTGCTGAGTAAAAGATGTTGTCAAATGTAGACAGGATGGCTGAAGATCGGATGGTCAAAATTGTCAAAGAATGTTTACCGAGCAGGAGAAGACCTCCAGGCAGATCACCGAAGAGATGGTACGAAAGCTGGAACTCAGCCTCCCAAGAATGAGGCCAAGGCATTGCTACAAAGCAGGAAAACGAGGAGGAAAAAGAAGAAGAGCATAGCATTAATTTCAGGTCAAGAAAAATCGGTAAGCATTCGGCTATAGCGATGAGAATTGATACTTTGAGTGACACCTTCTTTATTTTCAAAGAATTACATCCCAATAAATTCACGTGACCATATTGCGCACCATACAGTGACTTTTTGTGGGTTAATGGCCTCTCAGCTGTACATGCGAAAAATATCCAAAATTGTTGGTAACGCACTCAATAAGCAAATGTTCTACGCATTCTATGGTCAGCTGGCTTTAGTTCTTGTGTCAACTGAACTTTATTATTTCTTTGGGAATATAAATCTAGATGCAATAGAGCGTGCATTTCGACTCAAAACATTAGTAAGAGATCCAGTCTTTTCGAATTTTTTCACTGTCTCACCAAATGTACGCTCAGATGGACGATTATGTTGACTATAATCTGCCCGTAATGCACGAAACGTTCCTACTTACTACAGAATCGTAGTAGTAGAGCAGAACTCGTAGATGAATCCATATTGTTAAATGGCTAACATTCAAATAAATATAATTACGCTTCGGATGCCAGTTCTGTTTGACATATATCATTGAAACAGATCTGTGAAATCCGGACCACGACATGGATAACTCCTTCAATCACTTCTTAGCAAACAATTTCCGAGATACTGCTCTTTGAGACAATCCTATTCCACCTAGAAAATAGGTACCCAATATTTCGATAGCAAATCTGTTTCAAAAAAAGAATTTTTCAATAACCCATGTAATCACTAAATTTCCAATAATTTTGTGAGAGCCTGCTCTTCAAAACCTTCTTGTTTCATTCAGTTCAATTCAATTTTCAGTTAACACCACTACCTCGCAAATAACTTGTGAGATATCGATCTGCAAAAAAATGCCGTTTTTAAGTAGTTTTGCTAAGTTTTAGACGAGTCAATGAATCGTTACCTGATAATAGGTTGCGAGATACAACTTTTTGAATGATTTATGTTTTTCGTGAAAAACTTAATTTTTTCATTACTCATCCAATCGCTACCTGGAAAAAAGTTGTTGAGGTCTTTTCCATATTCACATAACAATCTTAATTTTTCGATATCTCGTTTAATTTCTACTTGGCAAATATTTTTGAATATTTTGACGATTAATTTCACGAAACTTGTCGAAGCATAATTTTAAAATTGAAAAAATCTATTCTTTGTATGCTAATGAAAACAATATATTTCATCGTAAGGTCATTGCCCCAATAGTTTGAGTTATGAATATTTCTAGAACAAATAATACCGGATTATTTTAAATATATGTATAAGAAGTTGAGACAAATGGTAATAATAATGAACACGGAATAAAATTCGCAATGTTTTTGAGTTTTGCAAAACTGGAAACTACTCTAAATTATCACAGTAAATCTCGACTCAAGATTACCAATAAAATACATTATTATTACTTATAATAAGTAAGGGAACTCGAAAAGATTGCAATAATTGTCTGATTATAATTTGTATAGTTTTTAGGTAATGAAATCAACATTGCAACACCAACTCCTGTACCTAATTTAATGCATCTAACTGTCAAGTAATTTCAAATGTAGCTTTAAACGACATTCTAACAGCAATTTTTTCGATACCGAGATTCTGCGGAATTCAGAATGTAACATTGAAAAATTTTAATTTTTTTAATGAGCGAAAGATTGCAGAAAATAAATCAATCAACATATTAAACATATTCCATCAGAATATCGTGTCTCGGCGTTTCCAGAAAATGCTCAAGTGTTGTGCATATACCACCTTGACGGATTACGGCATGATCCAATCTTCAAACAAACGACACTTAAACGCGTCATCGAATAATTATTAAGGCGTGAATCACTCACTGCGGATTTCATTGAATATTTTCGACCATATGCCAAGAACATTTTAGTCTCGAGTGGATGAATCGAAAGAGATGACAAAATCGACTGTTTCTCACGATTGAATCTCATCTGCGTTGTGATTTTATTTTTCAGCAATTTTCGAAAAATTCGGATTTACTATTGTTATTTCACTATGTATAAGATTTTTCAGGAATTCGGACAAGTATTCTGTTGGAATTCTTCATTACTAGGGCAATGTTTAGGACCTGGTTTGGTCCTCTTTCAAGGCTACAATACAACATACAATAATAATAAAACGAAATAATGAATAAACATTATCAATTTATTTTACTCATATCTGTAATGTGAGAAAAAAAAGTTTGATAACGAAGTTTGAACCAAAATGCTGGAAATAATTTTTTTATTACTAATCCGGTTGTTGCCTTATACTGGGTGTTCCTAAGTTAGAGTTACGAAGGAAAATGAGAGATTCCTTGGATGATTTTAGGAATTAAAAGTCCCATGAATATGAGCCAGCAAAAGCTTTGCTTTCGAGAGACAGGGTGTTCCTAGTGCGTCGTACTTTTTAATGATGCTTTTATCGGTTTTTCAAATCTTTATTAATTTTCGCTACTGAGTGTTAAATAAATACCAAAACTTATAATTAATTAATTCATTACAACTTACTAGCTGGATCTTTATAATAATTTGGATTTTCTTGATTATTACTAGAGAGCTGTTTGAAATTTCTTTTCTCGAAATCGATATCGAATTCAACAGAACTATAACAAACCAAAAAGTGGAGTAGTGGACCAGAGTTCCTTTTCACATTTTTTCTGAACTACCAGTGGTTCACCAAAAAATAATTCTGGAGGAAAGACGCTGGAACCCTTCCAGAAAAAATTTCATCCTGTAGATTTGCATTCAACATTGATATATCACATGATGAAAACTTAAATTGGAAGGATCTACGAGAAAAAAAACTTAAACTTAACACCTGTATCTCAAAAACAAAGTGTTGGTGGACTCATTTTATAAGACTTTTTTCTTAGAATGATCAGGAAATCTGTAGTTTTCATTTGTACCTCCAATTTAGGAAAACCGTGTTAATTCAAAACTGATGTCTTCAAAAATAAATTGCAATTTGAATGAAACACAATAAATTGAACAACACATGGCAGTCAATTTTTCTATGCGAATTACTCAGTTCAGTTCTTTGATAACTACAGTATGGAAATTTTATGACGAGAATAATACAAAAAACCGAAAACAACGGGTAAGTGTATACCGATAATGAATGCCAATATAAAGTAAAATAACAAACCTCGGACGTGCTCGAAGTGCGTTTTATTTTAACAGCCATAAGATATTACCTATTGACAGTTGACGGATACCACAAAATTAGAAACAGTGTGAAACATTCTAATCACCAAGAGGAAAATAGAGGTCAAAAGAAGCGTAGGAAGAAGGCGATTTTCATGGCTGAAAAAATTGAGGGAATGGATTTGATAACAACTTTTTGGAGCAAGTGCCTCGAAAGCCAGAGTAGTGATGCATGAAAAGAATATGCGACTATGGGCACTTTTTAGTAAGCCACCCTGTATAAGAAATTATAAAGGTTTTTTTTTTGAGGTAAATAACTTTAAGTTGGCATTACTGTTCAAGATGGCGACCGATTTAACAGCTGTCAAGTGATTTATTCTCAGTTTGGTTTGGCAATTCATCACGCCTGAACAACGCTTGCAAATAGTGCATTTTTATTCCGAAAATAATGGTTTTGTGCGGAATACGTATCGCGCACTACGTCCATTTTATTCTGTTTAGTGATGAAGCGCACTTCTGGTTGAATGGCTACGTCAACAAACAAAACTGCCGCATTTGGAGTGAAGCTGATCCTCAAGTGTATGTCGAAACACCGTTACATCCAGAAAAACTGACTGTTTGGTGCGCTTTATGGGCTGGTGGAATCATTGGTCCGTACTTCTTCAAAAACGATGATGGCCAGAACGTTACAGTCAGTGGTGATCGGTATAGAGCCATGATTACTAACTTTATCATTCCTGAATTGAACAACCATGATGTTCAGGAGCTGTGGTTTCAACAAGACGGCGCAACATGTCACACAGCTCGTGCCACAATCGATTTATTGAAAGACACGTTTGTTGACCGCCTAATTTCACGTTTTGGACTTGTGAATTGGCCTCCAAGATCTTGTGATTTGACACCGCTAGACCACTTTCTGTGGGGCTATGTAAAGTCATTGGTCTATGCGGATAAGCCACAAACCCTTGACCATTTGGAAGACAACATTTGCCGTGTTGTTGCCGATATACGGGCACAAATGTTGGAAAAGTCATCGAAAATTGGACGTCCAGATTGGACTACATCCGAGCCAGCCGTAGCAGTCATATGCCAGAAATCATATTTAAAATGTAATGTCACAAGATTATCTTGCGGATAAATAGAATTCATGTCAATCGAATAATCCATAGTTGTTTTATGGCAATTTAAAGTTCTATAGCTCTAAAAAAACACCCTTTATTTGGAGCAAGTGCCTCGAAAGCCATAGTAGTGATGATGAATGACCTCCACTGCGGAGATGACACTTGAATGAAAAGAATATGCGACTATAGGCAATTTTTAGTAACAAATTATATAAACGATAAATGTACGACTCTGTACCACCCTGTACAAATCTCCTCTTCCATCCATTGTTATGACAATTGGCGGATATTGCCGTTACGAGTTGAATGTCATCCAGAGGTCTAGGCTTGTAAAAAACCTTGGTAGAGTTTCCCACTTGTTCTCTGGCACGAAAGCGTAAGCAAATTACTCTCGTTAAGTGGTAAACGAGAGTGATTATTGAGATGAGAGAGTAGCGAATGAGCCGCCACAAGTATAGAAATCGAAACTGCAACCGAAATGGTTATTCCGAAGAAAGTGAAATAATTTCTCGTTCGCCTCATCGGTTCACACTGTTTTAGGTCACTTCAGAGCGACTTTTACGGGATTTTTACGAGATACTTACTTGCAAGGACTGCAAGGTTATATTTCTTAATTGAATTAACAGATGTATATAGATATATACATATAACAAAGTATAAAAGGATAAGGACGTATATAGAATATTTCATTTTAATTAATATTTTAAATTATTAATTAAAGGCTTTATAGGCGCATACAATTTCAGTATATCAGTATTAAGAATTCACGGCTTGGCTTGATATTCAAGCTACTTGGATCAAGCTCAAGCTCAAGTAGCTTGAGCTTGACTTGAAATCAACTCAAGTTCAAGTCAAGTAGTAGATTTTCAATATTTAGTCAAATACTTAATAAATAAATACTTGACTTGAAATTGAAAAACTACTACTTGACTTGAACTTGAGTTGATTTTCAAGTCGAGCTCAAGCTACTTGAGCTTGAGCCAAGTAGCTTAAACATCAAGCCAAGCCGTGGATCCTTAATCAGTATCTATAAACAAAGCGTTCAAAGTTTTGTATTAGAGGTATCTGTAATACCAGTATTTATTGATTTTTTTCGATTTTTCATGAATTGGAAAATCCTTATGACTCCAAAGTGCATGCATTTATTAAAAAGAGATTTCGAAAGTGAATATTAAAAGAACAAAGGAAATAACTGACTTTTTGGGAATCATTGAAAACTTTACTAGATCTTCATTTATGACTCTTTTAAACGTAAATATTGGATTTATTCCAAATGGCACCCATATTTTATTATTCTATTTGGTAGAGAATTTTTCGAAGATATTAAAATTTTATACCTAATAAAAAAATAAAATTCAGTGTATGTCATTTGGAATAAGCCCAATATTAAGGTTTTAATGAGTCATAAATGAATGAACACACAGTAGTACTCTCAATGATTATCAAAAAGTCAGTACTCCATTATTTTAGTGTCCACTTTCTAAATCTGATTCAAAAAAATCATTAATTTCGAAGTTTTTTCAAAGACCCTTCAATTTATGGAGAAAAATTTCAAAGTATATGGAAATGTGTACTAACTTGGGTTCTTTCGTTAATTGCAATCTGAAAATACAATAAGTGTTCCATAAGAAAAAATAAAAATTTACACTCTTTTTGGTATACCCCGTGCGGTTCCAAATAATTTGAGAATGAAGCTTACGTGACACCTAATTATACTGTGTCGACAAACAATTTGAAAATTTCAGCGCTTAACCTGTACCTATTTACCAATTCCAAGTTTGGTGCAAAAATTATTGTAATAAGCGACGTCAGAACCATAGGAAATCCTAGCAGAATATTGAAAATAACTGCGCCCTTGCCCCTTGGAGACCGTCGTATAACTGTATATAGAATATATGTAGGATCCAGTTATTGTTCCCTGTGAATAATTGCGATGGTCAACCGGATGCTTGGAGACCTATTAGTTTCTTCTAGTGTCGAGGGCATGACAGTTTCGATTGATTTACTGGAAACGAATTGTTATTGTACATATAATGTAAAAAGGATGTGTAATTCTTCGGGGTGTCGAAGATGTGTCATGTCGGTTGTAAAACTTAAGAGATTTACTGGGGTTGGAAAAGTTCGAGAACAAGCCGGTTGTACCAGATGTGTTACATCTGTGTATCAGGTACTAGTCCTTCGAGAATATTCGATTTCCAGGAATCCGCGAAGATCTTTGTGGGCAGTACGGCAAGATTTTTATTGGACTAGGGGATGGTACTTTCCTTAAGGGTGTGGTCAAGCCGAGAGAAGGGAGGTCGATATTCGAGACAGGGTAGGTTCCAATCGGCAGAGAGCACAGTTCAAATTAAGCCGAAGACGGGTACAGTTCAACTTAAGCCGAAGACGGGTCAAGTTCGGTCGGTCAACTTAAGACGTAAGACGAAAAGACGTTTCGCGGACTAGATTAAGACGAGTCGCGAACAAGTTGAAGACGAGACGACCGAAAACTTGAAGTACGACGAAGACGTGATAAACGAAGACGTTTCGAGTAATCAACAAACGAGTTAAAGACGAAATTCAGTACCGTAGTGAGAAACTTGTTAATTAAGACGTAATTAGGATCTTCTCAATACTGAGTTTTTACTGTATAATTGTGGCTTTGTATATAGATGTAAATAATCCAAAAAAGTTTAATTATTACAAATCCAACAAAGTCACGGAGAAAAAGACGAAAGGCCAGGCAATCGAATCATACCTCTAGACGATCGATTAACCAAGCCTACATATATATGGTATCCAGGGACGCATGAATGAATGTCCGCTCAAAAGCTCCTAAAAATTTGTGTTTAGTCCTCCTTTCTCAACGTTTGAAATCACTCCCAACTAAACGAATAGAATGATGTCTGACATAAGAAAAAACTCAATTCACTTAGAGTAAAATTGCAAGTATTAAATAAGAGATTTGTTCTTTTCACATGATTGTCCCGTTTATTTTTATCAATGTAAATAAACTTGTGAACGACAAAATAAAGAATAGCCGAAGATCATGAAGCAATTCGTATAAATGTATATAGATGTGCCAGAAGAGCGCGCGTAAACAAACACGACGACAGACGCTCATCTATCGAAAGTATGCTGGGGAGTATGCCGGTTCTCTTGTAGGATATCCTGTGCAGGCGCTCGAGCGTCTAATCGTGGTTTTATTGTTGACCGATATTTATGAAAAAAAAAACAGACTACAAGACTCCCATAATTGACTGGCACTTTTCGCGACAGCGAGAAAGCTACACTTCGTTTTATTCGAAGTAACGAATAATTTTTCAGAGATGCTACATCGAAACGATATTTTCACTACAACTACATTTTTCACTTGTGTAAATCTATTGAATTTATAGATTCACCGACCCAAATTCGATAGTTGGTTCTTAACTAACCTTCAACTACTGGCTATTAGTATATTAACACTTACTCCAAATCGTTATGGAGCTACTGATAATAGTGATTACAGCTATCAGCTATGTGGACCAACTTGCTTACTATAATACCGGCAGTAATACCAGGTTGAATATTATTCTGGGATTAATTTTATTCCGTGTGCACCGAGTTTTCCATATGGAATATTGATTAATGCCTGTTTATAACCGGCAACACTGTACAGTTCTAGGGATTTTCGCGCACTTTTTGAAATTCCTGTCGGAGCTATGACCTATAGTATATCTTTATACTGCGAAATAAACGTCCCATTACCGAAGGATAAATATATTAGCTGATAACAACCTCCTCAAAAGTGATGCCATCTAGGCATCAAGCTGGGTTACTGAAAACAGAATATCAAAGAATAAGACTCACCTTCGCAGAGTCGTATATTCCTCCTTGAAAATTTTTGGCATCTCCTTCTCCATGGATCCTGAAAAATAGAACCACAAGTGAAATTCATGTTATGGAATTCATATTTGAGGAATTTTTGCACTTCAGCCCCCTAACGGGGGTGAGTACCCGAAATGATCTTCAAAATTAGTTATCCCTATTCAAAATTGAGGTGTCATGCTCACCCTCGTTAGAGGGTTGAAGTTACGAGAATGAAAAAAGCAGAAAAGTTGATTGCCTTCGAATCAGAAATTGACGGGTTCAAGCGATTTTCCACATTTTCATTTTAAAGTCGGAAAATCGAGGTGTTACATTTTCGTTGGGCCACCTAGTGTATAAATACAAGGAACCGTAGGGATGCGATGTTCAATGAAGAGCGGCCTGCAGGAGGAAAATGGGCTGACATTGAAAATCATACGCATTATTATTTTTTCTGTTTGATATTGAAATATTCGCTCGCAAAATACATTTCAGATCTTTTTGTACGATTCAGGTATCGTATCTATTTCCAGGAATTATTTCAACAGTTTTCTACAATAGCAATCCGATTCAGTGGTATTTGTTATTGGTATGATTATCCTATTTGGGTAGCGAATGGTCCCATACGAATTTCCAGATAAAGAATGATCGTTGTCATGCGCAAACGTGAAATTCGCGAAATCTCAATATTTTACAAGTCCGTACTGTGAGAAGCAAAGAACGAGGCAATATGGTGCTACTACATTCATTATAAATTTTTTTGAACTCACCTTGCGGCAACGTTTCCATTCGTTTGATTACTGGTCACAGGTGGATTTCTACTCGTTCCATTGATATGATTACCATCTAGTTTACTGGAAAAAAAAACATTATTGAAAAAAATGAATGAAACTATTACATTTGTAGTTGGAAAATACATTTTATTTCTTGAATATAAAGTTGTCGAAAGGAAACTTTGGCTGATTAATAAAGACCAAACAATGATTATGTCAAACGATCTCTCTCTTTCTTCTCTTCTCTATATAATTCTATTCCCACTCGAAGGATAATTTTCTCATTTTATATGAAAGGTAAAAGGCGTATTTTGTGAAGAACTATTATTTCAATAGGACATCGCAAATTGAAGGACTGGTGCAGTAAGCAGCATGTAAGCATGTAAGCAGTAAGCATGTCGAACGGGTTACTATTTCAATGACATATGTCAAACAACTGTCATCCGAAACGTCATATGTTTAGTTGAAGGTTAGCCATTTAACAATATGGATTGTTTATCTACTGCTGAACGTGTGAAGATTGTGAAAACTTATAACAACAATAATGATTCTGTAGTAAGTACGATTCATGCATTACGGGCAGATAATGGTCGACATAATCGTCCATCGGAGCGTACAATTAGTGAGACAGTAAAAAAATTCGAAGAGACTGAATCTGTTACGGATCTCTAAAGCCAATTCATCATCAAATGCACGCTCGCCAAAAATATGGCTGCTGTAAGTAAAAGGAGGTCCAAATTTAAACATTCCCCGGCGCGCACAACATTTGAGCCTCTCCTACGACACGCTATGGTGTATTTTGCTTTTGGATTAGCATCTCCAGCCTTATAAGGTTTAGTTGTCATGAGAACTAAAACCAGCTGATGTAGAATCATGTAGCTAGTAGATTTGTGAAGTGAATAACAAAACTGATGGAAATGTGGAACCGAGAGATCTATGATCAGTAAAATCAAAGAAACCAATCCTCTCAACATTTAATTGATCCCAGATAAGAGCAATGCTTTTTTCATCTTTTATTAGATCTCTCTCTTGCCGGGTTTTTATACAAGGTGTCCAAAAAGGGTATCGGGTATTTGTTTTGTCGCTGCATTTAAGAATGAGTGACGGGGGGATTGTGAAGGGGATCGTGATGTCCGCAATTTTTTGGAGTTTCAGTGAAGATGGAGCAGTACCCAGGAACGCATCGCGCTTTTTGCGTACGAGAGTATTATCGCAACGGTGATTCAATAGTAGCTTCTCAAGTCTTGAAGTTTATATCGTGAGGAATATCGTACACGCCATGCACCAAGTGATGACTTCATTAGAAAATGGATCCGAATGTTCGAAAATACAGGTGCGACGATGAAAATTCAAGAATTTGAACGCCCTCGTTCAGTACGCGACGAAGAAACGGTCCTTATTTTCATGAAAATCGAGGAGGCCAACCACTCAATGTAAATAGTGACCGTTATTGCGATATGCTGCGAAACTTTTTGGGTCCAGAGTTACTGGAGTTTCAAGGTAATAATTCAAGAACGTGGTTTCAACAAGATGGGGCCACTCGCCATACAACAAATCAAGCAATGGTAGCTGTTAAAGAATTATTCCCTTATAAGGTCATTTCGCGTAGGGGTAACATCAACTGGACTCCCAGAAGCCCCGACCTTAGTCCACTTGACTATTTTGCATGGGGGTACATTAAAAGTAAGGTGTATGAGAATAATCCAACGAATTTGACCCAATTTAAGCTAAGCATAAGGTCAGAAATGGCAGCAATATCGAGAGCTATGTGTCAGCGTGTGTCAGAAGAGTACCAGCAGCGTAACGGTCACCATTTAGATAACATAATCTTTTCCAAATAATTTTCCACTCCATGCTGTAATAATCAACAATAATATTTTTTTTTAATTGTAACTAGTTTTTGTTTTATCGAAGTTACAAATACCCGATACCCTTTTTGGACACCTTGTACTTTAATTCAAAACAAGAGTTGTAGCAAGCGAATAGAATGGTATCTTAATTAACTATCTAGTTGATTGTAATATCATTGATCGCTGTGTATAACTTTTATTTTATATGTTTCACTAAAATACACTCAAGAAGGGTTTATACCGAAGTGGCTTTCTCGTGACCTGCCAAATTTTAACTACTCCTCCCTCCTTAGCTTTTTTGAGATTCCACCACTTTTCAGGATGAATGAAGTTATCTCAATAGTTCCTCTGATTCATTATCCTTTTTTACCACATGCAAAAATTCAAAATACGTTTTTCATTTTTAATTTTGGAAAAACCGTTTTTTCAGCCTTCGACAAGACTTTTTGTGAATATTTTTCGTGAGAATTCATCAATAAATAAATTTTCGGAAAGTTATATTATGCATATATTTATTCTTCAATGACAAATTCGTCTAATTCTTGTTTCCATTCCAAAAAAATTAATGAAGGACTTTCCACAATGACATAATCTTTAAAATGGATAATGGCGAAAACCTCATGTAAATCGATGGTCTCTAGCGAGAAACAAAGCGTACTAATTTTTGAACTGATCGCTGAAAGGGTACAAACCTCTCTTAATATAATGCAAAAATTCATATAAGCATAAAAAAAAACCCAATCTTACCGTTTGCGATGCAGGTCGCATTCACTCCTATCGACATATGTCACCACTCTAGTATGTCCTCCGTGTTCCCTGTATTTTGCCACCACAGGAGGATGGAGAAAACTCCCGTAAAACATTTCTCAAGAACTACCACGACAAAATGAAATTATCACTCCTATTTCTATTCTTGAAGTAAGGATATGACGATGCACTCGCGTGCTTACATTAGAAATTCTTGGGACATGTGAGTAACTTCCAAGTTTTGATAATTCGTCACGATTCGTTCAGACGAAATGGTCCATTAAGAGAGGATGAATTCCAAGAGATAGGTCAGGCGCAATCATCGATAAATTAATTGGTAAATTGTGTAGATAATCGAATTATGACTGCAGTTGATTCATACATCGACACTAACCACTGAACTCAGATTCGGTTCAATACAGGATGTTCCTAAGAACTAGAAGTACAAACGAAAATGAAATTCCTCGGATCATTTTAGGGAGAAAAAAGTCCTATAAACATGAGCTCGCAAATGAAAAGGGGTGTTACAAATTGATTTTTTTGACAAGCATGAAAATCTCGAATCGGCAAACGCTTTGTTTTCGAGATACAAGGTGTTACAGTTTAATTTTTTCTCAAACAATAGATAAATGAATAAATCTCCCCTTCAGAAGATATTCAACTAAATTTTCTCAAAGATATTCCAAATTAAAGTTTTATGCTTAATTTTGAATGCAACCCTTCCGGGTGATATTTTTTTTTCTGGAACAGAGCCTGCTTCTTTCCCCCTGAAAAATGTGAAGAGAAACTTTAGTCCAGTCTCTTTGGTTTCTTGTAGTTTCTGCTACCGATTTAGCGAAAAAAATTTCAAACAATTGTCTAGTAATCCTCAGGAGAATCCAAACCATTATAAAGATTCAGTTTGTGAGCTCTGAGCTGTGATGAATATTTTAAATAGAGTTTAGATACTTATTTACCCAATCTTAATTATGAAAATTCGATAAACTGGTATAATCATCACAAAAAATTAGGACTACAAGAAACACCTTGTATTTCGAAAACAAATCATATGTGCCCATGTTTATATGACTTTTTTCTCTTAAAATTATTCCAAGAATGTCTCAATTTCCTTTGATATTTCCATTTAGGCACGCCGTGAAAAATTCTTTTGAAAATCGGAATAAGAACATCAGTCTTAAACAACCTAATAAGCTTTCCCTATATGCAAGAAGTCACTTTAATTCACTCTAGAAAGAAAATGTCATATTCTCGTCTGAAGTTCTGAATTGCCTTGTTAGTTATCTCATTCTACACAAGAAGATGAATTTCAATGAACTTTCATACTTCTCTCGAAATTGAAAAAAAAATCTTCAATTCATGTAATGGGTAATTAATTCAATATATGATTATTAGTCGATATTCGGTAGTTATATCCCGAGTGTTTGCCAAATATCGAATATTTTCCCGACTACACGAAGTGCAGGAGGCAAGATATTTGTAAATTTGGCAAGCACGAATCCCGAAAAAAAAATAACTCAATTTTGATTGATCGAATACTAACTGTAATTTAAATAAACAAAATCTTTTTGACAATCATTTCGATGGTTTAAAACCTCACAACAAATATTCACCTACCGCACACCATGATATTCACCATTGATATTCAGTAGTATATTCCGAGTGCTTGCCAAATACTCGAATATGCTTGAAGGATAAGGTCTATGTCAATGTTCCATAATCGATGCAATACTTAAAGATGAAATTCATGAAGTTATTTAGGGTAAACAGACGTGTTTTTCAATATCGAAATGAAACCTCTTATTCGAAAACCCTATATTAAATTGTCTACGTTATGGATATGTGTTTTTTTGTCCACCTTCAAATAACAAGTTACTTAAACTTAACATAACCATTCACAGGAAGATGTTAAATAATGAATAAATACTGGTCGATTTTCAGTTGATGTATGGTTATCATGACATGAAATGCATTTCAGACATCTCTCTTCAAATTCACAATTTCAGGAGAACTGACTTCAGGAATTTAAAACTTGGAAGTCGCTAAAGAAATCGAATGTATAAAACAAAGAAATGAACAACATACGTTCCTTACAGAATACCTAATCAATTGCAAGTATTGTTCAGCTTTCAAAGGTTTCTTCCTTTGAATTACAAAACTCAAATATTCAACAGTTTTTTCCTTGAACATATTTCTGATTTGTTGAAAAAATTGAAAGAATATGTTGGACACATTTTAATCACTCAATAAATCTTGTATTTCATCGAATCTTGAGCAAATCTGTTCCGCATCCCACACACATGACCTCGTACGAAGAATTTCGTTCTAATTAATTTTGAAAACATAATCTACAGTATCCAAGATAATTAAGTTGTATAACTTTGGTTCTGGAATTTTATTGTTTATGACATTTACATACCAAATTATCTGTAAATTAGGTTGAAGCATGTTTACATCTTATCCTTTTTTCAATATGTAATAGTTTTTTATTTTCAATTATAAATATTAGAAATCGCAGTAGATCGAAATATTTTGGCCTACCTTTGAAGAAGAATCAAAGAAAAATTAAAAACTATAAAGTACAGAAGTTCAATAATATAGGTTGAAGATTTTCAACCCAGACGTCAATGGTCAATTTTGTCAGTGATTTTTTTCATTTTAGTGATTCCTTTTCACTATGTATTTTCTACTACTGATGATGAGAATTGTACTGCAGTTTCAAAATGCTGATTACCTCAAAATTAACGAAAACCGTAGGATTGTTCTTCAAACTAACATTGTTGTTATGAACAGATTTGAAAATTTGTATGAGGTATAAGTTCTGAATAGTTTTTCCCTTTAAGAGCTAAAACCAGAATTTGCATATTTTCTATCAGAGTGAAAGAATGGCTCTTCTGTAAACAGTGATTTACGAAATTGGATGATATATTGTTTTTGATCGAATCTGTTGAATGTTTTCGAATCTAGTTATAGATGAACGTCTTACTTAACGTAAAAGCTATAAAATCCTGATAAGTTAGTTGATAAATTTCTGATTATGTGCCATTAAACTATTGAAGCAAAAGAAGGTATCCTTTTGCAGAAGACTCCAGAAATGATGTTCTAAAGTCAAACATAAAAGCTATTCGCCACCCACTGCTTAGCTTAGACAATAGAAATTATTTATTGCTATAGCCCATGAGAATATTGGAGGTTGCCGGCAAAATGACTTATGTTTTATGTTTATGTATGTTCTAGTTATGGCCACTTCCAAGAAATTCCGACGCTCATTAGTCTGGTGATCAGTGGGGCAAAGCTCAAGTAAAGAGAAAGGAAATTATATTATTTTAAGTCATTTCAGGACTCTCGTTTTCGAGATACGGGGTTCATTGAGAAATTTCAAATAACTTTCGGAACAATCAAAAGATTTTAGTCATTTTTGGAATGAAATAATTTTTTCCGGTTCATAATCTGGAATTTCATTTCTTCTGAAAGCGATAAAAACAACACTGTATTTTGTTGATTAATACTAGAATACAGATATCGAAAGTATCCCATCATCAGATGAACTCAAGTCAGTTAAATTTTCGCGCATTTTCTAGTGAACAGCTTGCTCCCGTTCAATGTTGATGCCTATAATTTTTCAATTTTGTGCTGGATAAAATGATAAATGTCAGGAATAAGCACTTTTTGCAACAAAAATATTTCCTTTGCTGACCTAACACCACTTGACTTTTTTTCTCTGAGGGTCATCTGAAGTCGATGGAACGAATCAACTTATATAACTTATATAACTTATATAACGAATGAACGAGGCATAAGAACATATACGGGATAATAATAATAATATAATACATTGTGATTACAATGTAGAATCAGTTTAAAATTTGACCAGAAGAGTAAAAAAATCTATATAAGCTATAGTCGACATTTCCAACCCATCCTAAGCTCGTTATTAGAATTGAATTTCATTTTGATATAGTATTTTCATTAAGGATCTCTTTCACTCGTTTTTTGTTGAGAAGATTGATAAGGATAATCTGAACAATAAAAAAAAAGTTGTTGCTTCATCAAAAAAATTAAAGCTCTGGCCAGAAATTTCTGGCAAGAAAATTTTTTTGCAGACTCGAATGTACGATTCGATAAATAATTCTCTAGATATTCTCTCACCGTACGGAATTAGTTTTGAATATTAATTAATTCTTCAATAGGGATTCGTGAGACGAATTGAAAATTACACAATTCGGTTGACTGTTGCGAAAGTTCGAACCGTTTGAAATTTCTCCAACTTGTCGAAAACAACCTGTATCTCATTAGGTGACTTGAGAGGGAACACTACCACGCGGCTGCTTAGCTCAAAACGGAATTAGAGATATTTTTTTTTAAATCATACTGTATATAACAAAACAGAAAAGTAAATGAGGACGGTATCTAAACAGTTATGTTCTGGAGGACTCAAGCTACAATTAAAAAAAAAGTTTCTAAAATCGGCCAAATGGCTCAAGAGAAAATCAACTACAAACTTCGTTAAGACTTTCCCGATGTGTATATTATAATTTTGTAATACTTCAATACTTCTGTTCAATTATTCACATTAATATACTTTTGAAATCATTCATGGAAAAAAATATATCCACCTTGTTTCAAAATTTCGAAATTGAAATTTCAACTATGTATAACATATATTACTTTCACACTATTCAACAAATACTGTTCAAGGAACTTCTGAATTGAATATTTGAGTTTTATAAACTCACCTGAAAAAAACGATCATATGCAATATATAATAAAAGGAACTTCACCTTTCAACAATTCTTTCTAAAAAGAATAGAATGAAATAAATTTATATGTTGCTTGAAAAATAAAATCCGGAGAAAACCAATATTATAACTAGGTATCGATCAAGTTCCACATAATTTAATCCATACATAAAATCTAGCACAACCGTAAATATCGAAACTTTTCCGATGAGGATTCACAGCGTGTATTTCTTGCATTAACACAAAGCAATGGGAAAACATCATAAAAACGCATTTTCCACCTACTACGGCGGAGTCGAGAGACAACACTGATTAACATATCGAAATGTTTCCACGACAACACATCAAGAAAAATTATTATTGCGTTTCAGGAATAGTAAAATTCAAATTTCGTGTTTATTGTTCATTTATCGTGATTATGGTGATTCAGGAGCGTACAACAAACATAGTTAAGATCGTATCTGACGCATTCGTCGTAAAGAAAAATACGAGTAACGTATAATTACAATTATATTATGGCATGTTTCAGACATAAGACACACAAGATCAAGAATGAGAATTAATGACAACCTTTCTTCGGCGGCAATACAAAAGCGGACAAGTTCTGTTGCTCAATAAGCCTTTACGTTCCAGCCACGGTTCAAGGCTTCAAAAGAAGGGAAAGGTATCAATCAAACCAACATCATAAACACATTCTTTGATTAGATCTAATTCTAGATGAAAGAAATATTCAATATATAACATGCAAAATTTCCTTGAAGATAGAATTCCTCCAAGTTATCGAGGACATGCTGTCAAGGTTATAATTTGTTCAAGGCTATCGTTCGATACTGTGGATATTTTGCCCAACCCTGGAATATTTTTTTATTGCGTCGATTGTCAATTGGCCATTTTGTTTATATAGATTAAATTATTTTTTTCTAATTTATTTATATACATATATGTATGTAGGATCCAGTTATTGTTCCCTGTAAATAATTGCGATGGTCAACCGGATGCTTGGAGACCTATTAGTTCCTTTTAGTGTCGAGGGCATGACAGTTTCAATTGATTTACAGGGAACGAATTGTTATTGTACATATAATGTAAAAAGGATGTGTAATTCTTCGGGGTGTCGAAGATGTGTCATGTCGATTGTAAAACTTAAGAGATTCACAGGGGTTGGGAAAGTTCGAGAACAAGACGGTTGTACCAGATGTGTTACATCTGTGTATCAGGTTTTATTCCTTCGAGAATATTCGATTTCCAGGAATCCGCGAAGATCTTTGTGGGCGGTACGGCAAAGCTCTTATTGGACTAGGGGATGGTACTTTCCCCTAAGGGTGTGGTCAAACCGAGAGAAGGGAAGTCGATATTTGAGAGAGGGTAGTTCCAATCGTCGCAGGGGCCAGTTCAAATTAAGCCGAAGACGGGTAAAGTTGAAGTTAAGTCTAAGACGGGAGACAGAACAAGTTCGGTCGGCCAACTTAAGACGTACGACGTAAAGACGGTTCGCGGACTAGAATACGACGAGTCACGAACAAATCAAAGACGAGACAACCGAAAACTTGAAGTACGACGAAGACGTGATAAACGAAGACGTTTCGAGTAATCAACAAACGAGTTAAAGACGAAATTCAGTACAGTAGTGAGAAACTTGTAATTAAGACGTAATTAGGATCTTTTCAATACTGAGTTTGTACTGTATAAGTGTGGCTTTGTAAATAGATGTAAATAATTGAAAAGAGTTTAATTATTACAAATCCAACAAAGTCGCGGAGAAAAAGACGAAAGGCCAGGTAATCGAATCATAACTCTAGACGATCGATTAACCAAGCCTACATTTATACATGACAGAAATATCCAACATGTATGTACAGTGCAAATCTATTTGTAGTGTTTCTTCAAAGGTTTCCTAAAATAATTCAAGGAACAATTGAAGATGTCGATCTCTCTTGAAAGTCTCATATACAACCGACATATTCTACATAACGGGGTGTTTCCTGCTGAATTCGTCCTGTAATTTTGGACCCTGAAAAGAGGTTGATCTCTAGAATAAAATGATCCCTAGATCCCCGCGAGTTCTAGAAACTTCAAGTGTATGAAGAGAATATTTTATCCACAGGTGTGAAATGTCCCCTAAAGGGTAGATGGTCGTATTTTGTATTCAACGTATCTGATGGTCCTTTTTTGAATATGTTCGAGACGTTTTTTATACACATTATATAGGGGATTCCAGACACAACTGCCAATACCCAATCGGCTGAAAATATAGGCATGATATAGGCTGAAAAGAGGTTCAGTTGATCTGAAAGATTCGCAGGTTCTCATTATGAAGCCCATTAGCGTGTTACATTTCCCCACTGAATTGGAGATATGCTCTTCGAAAGTCATCTTGGAATCGAATAAAATGCTCAAATCTTTTACAGAGGATACCCTACATTAAGTGAAGTCACCAAGGGAATATTTGAAATCGAAGATATTGAGATTTCTAGTGAAAGTTATGAGCTGACACTTGGTAAAATTAAGATGAAGCTTACAGTATTCAACAAAAAAATTCAAGTCCTCCTGAAAGAGTAAGCAGTCTAATAAACTTCTGACGGAAGAGAAGAACTTTATGTCATCTGCATATAAGAGGAACATTATAAACTCAAATATAAACACCATATCGTTAATATATAAGGAAAAGGAGGGTACCAAGATGAGATCCCTGAGGAACACCCGAACTGGCTATAATTGCTCGTGATTTAAAGCCCGAAATAGATACAACCTGTACTATATAGGACAAGTAAAAAGCAAACCATGACAAGAGGTCACCGTCGATACCAATGAGTGAAAGCTTGAACATAAGAATATTGTGACAAATATTGTGTCAAATACCTCTGCTAGATCTACATGAACAGACTCAACCTGAAACCTCTCATCTCATCTTATTTATATTATATAGAATTATTATTAAATAGATTCAGATCTCTCCTGAGCTAGCTAGCGGCCTCTGAGAGTAAGAAAGAGCAGAACGGTGGCAATGCAGCCGCAAATGTGCGAATTGGTCATGGATAATTCTATGAAAAGAATATGGTCCTGCAACCGTAACCGTGGGGGCCATTTGACTGAAATCATTTTCCCTCGTTAACGGCATACCTTAACAAGAAAAGAACGGACAGCACCTGCATCAAATAAGATTCAAAATGAGTCATCTTAGATGAAGGTTATTCAATATAAAGAAATAGGAAAATGCACTTGGCACCAGAAGTCTATATATGCCTTTATAGAGTTCCGTGGTCTCCAAGAGAGCAATAAGTATCTTAATGAAAATATTCAAAAGCTCCTGACGTCAAGTCGGTGCACTTGACAATTTTTTTTTATATCGAATAACCTTCATCAAGGATGACTCATTTGAATTTTATATTTTGAATCTTAATTTATACAAAAAACAAATGCGCAAAAAGATGACATTAAGACCGCCGAGAAATCACGGATAGTCCCGATACGTGCTCGACCGGCTCATCTGTCTAATTTCAATAGTTGAATGATGGGATGATATCGATATGGCAATGCGCAATAAATCAATGCCTACGCGTCAAATGCAGAACTGTATAAGTCGACTTTGTCGGCTCTAATTGGGCACCGACTGGTATAATTGCGAATTATAATTAACGATTTCGTCACGAGATCATATTCAATCGATCATGAATACGTTCAATTGAATACGTCTGTCGGTGTCTTTGTTGATTGAATATGGATGAATAATGTTTATAAACAAATTGTGAATGTTATGTTCCCTTTTTCGCAAATGACGACACCGAGGACGACACTATTATTAATGTAAACACAATTTTTTAGTTTCAACTTTGGAGAAACCTTAAGAGGGATTTATACCACGTGGCTTTTTTGTGATCTGCCAAAGTTTAACTACTACTCTCACCTCGGCGTTTTTGAGATTCTACTACTTTTCAGGATGAGTGAAGGAAATTCGAACGTGATTTACTGTCCTTTTCTGCCACATGCAAGATTTAAAAATAAGTTTTTACGTCTTCATTTTAATTTCAGAAAAACCGTTTTTTCAGCCTCTATTAAAACTTTTTTGTATATAATTTTTAAGTGAAAATTCATGAAAAAATAAATGTTTGTTCGTAAAATTATATCATGCATGTATTAATTCTTCAATAAAGAATTAATCTAATTCTTTATTTTCTATTCCAAAAAAAAAAGAAGATAAATAAGGACTTTCTGCAATGACGAACTCTTTTTGAAATGAACACTGAAAAGGAGTAGACCCCTCTTAACCACTCAACACTAGGTTAATGTTTGAGATAACAACAAATAACTAAAAATGTATGTGATCATCGGTTTAACCTTGAAAAGACTTTTATTGGAATCAAAGACCCATAAAGATATCAAAATATAAAACTCAGGATATGTATCATTCATTTAAATTCGTCAAATTCAAAATAGTCTTTATAAATAACATAAAAGTGGTTTAATTTTGAAAAGCCCCCTTTTTCCCAAAATATTAATATTTTTGGGAACATTATCTCTCAAGCGATCAAATAATATTCTCAATTTACTGTCTCACCTTCTGGCAATAATTCAGAGTGTATAATATCGCGATAATAAAAAAAATTACCATGAACGTCTTTACTTTTGATAAATTAGTGAAATTCTTTTTCCGATATTTTTATTTCGGTACTTACTCGACCGAATATAAATCACATCGTATCGAATTAGAATATTCAATATTAATTAATATCAATAAAATAATCGATTATTCATAAGCACCATTTTCTGTGTGATAAGACACCTCTCAGTAGAGGCTTTTGCATAAATCTAAATTTCATGAATTTTTATACAAAAAAAAAAAAATGACTAAGAACAATTCGAAAGTAATATCCTTGACTGTTCAAATAGATGTGAAATAAAGAGCAAGCATTATATTGTAAGACAATAATTGCCTGAGCAGTGTGGTTATAGGCTACCATCAATACAAAACTTTGTATTCCAAGTTGAAGAATATTTCACAACTATTATTTCCCTGCAAGTCTTATGATAAATGCCAAATAAATTTATTTCATTAGGCAAGGAGAAAATTGGTGAGAAATTTCTTGTCTATATTTCACATTGTGAGCGACGTATGGCGAGGGGGATAGTTTGAGATTGATTTGATCTACTTTGAAACACCCAATCTATTATTTAGTTTCGTTAGATAATCTTTGGGATGTTTGATTTATTTTAATAACTTGCATGAAGATTATTGGAGTTCACGATTTCTTGTATTATTTATTTAATGATTTGAAGATTATCCTAATTCGATTTCACTTTATGTGAAATATTGATTTCATAGAATTTCAATGAATCTTAATTCATCTTCCAGTATTCAGTTTGGAATCTCCAAATTGTTTTGTCAGCACTAAAAGTATCGTTTTGACAACGATTTTCTATCGAACCCTGTTGTCAAGTTATTAATACACATACAAAATTTTTTGGGTAAGAGGATAAAATATTTCGGATTATTATTTAATATGTGAGCTCAAAATGATATCGCCAGGCATCTTTCTATATTGGTGCAATTGTTGGAAATGAAACAATTTATAATCAGAAACGTTTTAAGGTTGATAATCGCTATCGCTGAACATCATTTTGTTACTGAATTATTGAGTAATTTGCTTGACAACAAGAAATGAACCCCAAATAAAAAAATATGTTGAAATTCTTCAACACACTCGAAATTATTTTTCATTGAAAGCAGTGACGGCTCGTCAGGGTCGGCAGGGTCGGCCGGGCCGACCCAAAAATTATCAGGAAATAGAAAATAGTTCTATTCATTCAAACTCAATCGGAGTTATCGATTTCGATATCCAAATTCCCTCGGTAATGAATATTTCCACTCAGAACAGGAAAATATAACTTATACCGGCCAATATTTTCTTTCGGACCCACCTAATATTCGATTTCCAAAGCATCCAGCGTTGTTATTCCCTTTCATAAATTGTAACAAACCACAATCGTAAATGGTTACTTTTCGTAACATCACCCCAAACAAGTTATTCCAGAATTGTACGTAACACCGTAACATTAGGTCTGAAATGTAACACAAATGTTACAATTATACAATTGCAACTCCTGGAATATCACTGAAAGCATCTCATCACGTTAGGTCGGCCGAGAGCCGATTACGGAACCAGCGCTACCGAGAGCGCTACGTAAAGGAAAAGATACTACGACTTACGCCCAGAATACGACCACTCAGTAGAACGGCACAACAACTCGATGTAAGGTCGCTTCCCAATACACAGGGTCGGCTGGCCGGTAATCCTATTGCAGAGCGTCAAGCAGCAACTTTTTACAGTTTATTTCAAATATTTGATAATTAAATGAATGGTTAATTATGAGACATTATGTCCTAATCAGAAAAGAACTTATTTATGCCGTTCGATAGTAGCTATTGATTTTCAGATCATGAAAATATAATAAATATATTCAAATGAATGGTTGATTATGGGATATAACGTCTTAATCAGAAAAAAACTTATTTATGCCGTTCGATAGTAGTTAGGTATTGATTTTCTGATCATGTACTGGGACAATGCTACCTTCGGCAATTCAAATATGCTGAATGGTATTACGGAATTCATTTTCTCAAATAATATTGTTTCCGATGTTCCTGAATTATATAAGTTATTTTGTATGATTTTGTCCCTGCCACCAACATCCGCGTCAGTAGAAAGAAGTTTTTCAGCGCTCAAAAGAATAAAATCTTTCAGTAGGAACATGATGTCTCAAGACCGTTTAAATAACCTGGCACTGATATCAATCGAAAGAGGTTTAGTTAAAGAACTAGCCAGAGGAAACATTTTTTTCGAGAAAATAATTGATGACTTCGCGACAAAGAAAGATCGTCGAATTGATTTGATCTATAAAAATGAATAAAGGGTAAGCAAGCTCATACATTTTCGACCAGAATACATGCGGTCATTTCCACAATATTTTTTGTGGTCTTTATAAGATTTTTTTATATTTTATACATTTATTTATATGTTTTCGTGAGAGGTTTTCTCTATGTTTATTCAAATATATATTTTATGTTGGTAATTGAATATTTTATTATTTCTCTTTTTTCAAGAGTTTCATTTTATTTCAGTTTTCATTGATTTGAGAACTACATTTTTATATTGGGTTATAATAGGGCTATTCTAGGTGAGGTTTCCCATTAAAAACAAAAAACCAACCCGTCCTCTTGGGTGACGTGGAAATCTATTTGTTTATATATATTTATTTATATAGTTATAAGTATGATAAGGGGTGTGGGAAAATTTATATATATTTATATATATATATATATATAACCACGCTAGTGTGAATTAAAAAAATATATATATATATATATATATATATATATATATATATATATATATATATATATATATATATATATATATATATATATATATATATATATATATATATATATATGTGTGTGTGTGTGTGTGTGGCCGACCCACATCTCGAGGGCACGAGCCGTCACTGATTGAAAGTCCGATTTCATGGGAATTCAATTTTTTTCCTATAGGTGAAATTAATGGTACATTTTTGCTGTTATGTTATAACGAACATTTGATCAGGATATGTTGCTGTTTTTCTGTTGGAGATTCTTGTTTTGGTTCATTACTTTTTGTGAATAAGAAGTTTGCTAGTACATGCATAAAGTAAGAGACAACCAAGGTACCAATAATGTTGTTAAAGAAGCCGGAGTTATCGAGAGTAGTAAACTTTTAACAATTCACAATTTTAAACTCATTTTGCTGAACTATTAACATCTGTTATGATTCGATATTGATCTGCATTTTTTTAACTTGAATTGGAGATGCTAAACCAAAAGTATCATACCACTGTTATAATTCACTCATTTTATTCATTAACCAAACCTAAATTACTCCTATATGACATGATTCCATGAAGACAACTTTCAAATGAACAGAATCCATATGTTCTTTTAGATTATCCATGTCATTTGAAACAAAATCACATGAATGACATTTTTTTTGTTTAGAATTCACTTGAATAGCAATTACATATTTTTCAACAGCGTTCTTTTGATTGGAGACATAATCACAAATAGATGACACTTATGCTGCTTTGAATTCAAGAACAGAATCTATATGACTATCAAGATTATGTTTCCAATTGGTGGCATATTCACACAGGTGACAATTATGTTGCTTCGATTTAAAATGAACAGAGTCAGTATGTTTTTCAAGATGATCTTTACGAACTGAAGCATACTCATATAAGTTACACTGAAACTGTTTGTAATTAGACTCTATTATGAAAATTAATGTGTACGTTATACCAAATAAACATCATATTCAATTGTTATCATCAGAAACAATAAAAAAATCGCACATTAATGGTGGAGCGATATAGTGATCATTGAAAAAAATCGAACTAGCAGAATATAGTCTAAAAGTTATTCACAATATGAGTAGCGATAGACGGGTTTCGCTTTTTTTTTAAGCTCTTCGGTACCACATAACCCAACATATAAGATAACCAAATGAAAAAAATCTTTTAGCCCAATCGCAAAACCCCCTGCTTTTACTCACCAGTTATCCAAGTATTCATTCCCGTTGCTATTGATCTGCCTCCACAACTCCTCCCGCTCCCTCTCCCTCGCGTTCAGCGTGTCCTGCAACTTCTGCTTCTGCCTCTGGTACTCCTTCAGCAGATCGCCCTGGAAGTTCTGCTCGTACGGAGACTCGTTCACGATCTGCGCCGCGGCCGCCGCTTGCACCAAGTTCGGAGGCGGTCCCGCCGCCTCCCTGTGCTTCTCGTTCAACGAATCCCTCCTGCTCGACCTTATCGTAGAGGCCGGGGATTCCCTGCCCCTGTGCTCGGGGGTCGACACGTTCGACGCCCTCTGGTCCGGACTCCTGGAGTCCGCCCGGTTCTTCAGCATCATCGGCGTGCTGGTCTGTTCCTGGATCGAGGGCAGCTGCTGAAACTCCGCGTAGCTGTTGCTGAGGAACACTTCGCCCTCGTTCTCGAACAGCCTGTCCACCGACGAGTTCATCAGCTTGTTGTTCTTGATGCCGGTCAGGTGGAAGCTGGCGAAGCTGCTCCTGGTCATGGGGCCGCCGGTGGCTATGTCGCCGGTGCTCATGGCCATCGCTCTTGGGTTGCCGTTGTGGTGCGTCGTGGCGCCGGCCCCGTAGGCCATCCCGTCCAGGACCGGCATCAGAGATCTGGTCATGATGTCGGCCGCGGACTTGGGCCTGGTGAAGGGCATCGCGGAGTGCGGGAAGGTCTTCGGCTTGATCGGCGTGATCAGCATGTGCTCGGCCCACGAGGTCTCCAGGGACGGCCTCTCCAACCTCTCAACGTCGACGTTCAAGGTCTTCTGTTCGAACGGCACGGAGAAGGTCTCGTGCGGCACGCTCTGCAGCCAGCTCAGGAGGCTTAGGTCGGAGTCGCTGAAGCCGACCGAGCCGTCCAACAGTCGCGAGAAGTTCATCTCTTGATTCTGGGAGTCGGTGGAACCGGTGGCCTTGGCCTGGCAGTAGTTGACGCAGGACTCGTACAGGATGCCCTTGATGACAAGCTGTATGAGGCGGTCGTTTTTGGCGGTGGTGTTGGCGTTTACGTCGGTCGATTTGTGATCGCCCGGTAGGAAATCGGAGACTAGGGGGTAGATCTCGCGGAAGCATTGGACGCGCGCGTTGCTCGGATTCCAGTCCTTGTACTGCAGGTGATCGGTCAGTCTGGGCAGCGTGAGGAGCAGGCAGAGGGTGGAGTACTCTTCCTTGGACGGGGCGTATTTCTCTAGGTCGTTCAGCACCTGGAAGAGTCATGAGGTTTAATCAGACTTTTATTAACAATCGTTAAGTTGATCAAAATGAAGAAAAAAAAGATGTGAAGAAGCCGATATGAAGGAAAACTGGAATATTACAGTAAACATGCAAAAGACCAAATAAATGTGTATTGGTGATCAGAACCAAGATTTATCTCTCTTCATAGGTACCAGGCTATTGAACTCTGCACGGGCTAAAAATATCTTGGTCTGAAGATCGAAAATGCTCGATGATGCTATACGCGACGAAAATACTCAGGGTAAGAGGGTGATATCGATGCTGAACAGTATAATAACTGAAGAAAATAAAATTAGAATCTACCACTAGTACATGCTGCTACGTGGTATTATTTCGGCCAATGAACGTGACCATATCAACACATACTATGATATGACGATCAACTGGGATCTATTCAAAAGAACTGGTACGACACAAAATTGCCTGCTGGCCCTACTCCCTCATACATTTCTGAAAACTTGGAATACTCTGGCATAGTGGTGAATTCAAATATGCAGTGGACTCTCGTTTACTGGAAATATCATGGGGCCAAGGTTCCTCTTCGAGTTACGTATAGTTTGACTTAGACGTAGTTCGAGTTATACAGGTCCTTCTTGATTAAATTCGACTTACAGAGGTAATGAGATGTAGAAAAATTCTGCGACTGAGGCTTATCAAATGCTTTCAAATACCTATGGTGAAGCCGCTATTAGTGAAAGATCTTGCCAACAATGGTTTCAACGCTTCAAGAACGTCGATTTTGACGTCGAAGACCAACGTGGCGGTGAAAAATAGAAGGTTTTCGAAGATACAGAATTGAAGGCATTACTTAATCAAGACTCGTGTCAAATGCAACAAGAATAGGCAGGATTATTAGAAGTAACGCAATAAGCATCAAGTCTGAAAGTCATGGGAATGATTCGAAACAATGAATAGTATATAACATTACTAGCAAGGTAAGAGGGTTTTTACTGGCGAATGGAGGATATAATTGACGAGCCGCAGGCGAGTCAGTTACCTCCTTGAGCCAGTAAAACCCGTTACCTTGCGTGTATTGTTTTATATTTTATTTGTTTCTCATTTGTAAAAAGGTTAGATAAATTCCAAAAAAATCTCAATAATTTGTCTCAAATGTCGTAAGCTATCATAGACATGTCTATGTAAGCTATGGAAGCGTTGCCATGAACATGTCTGTTTATTTTTCTTTACATTTGTTTTGGCGAAAGCGAGAATGAATGTACCAAAAGAAATTATTAAGGCAGCCAGTAGTGTACCTTCAAGTTTATTACCTGCAAAATCAGCTTCAAGGTACAAGCGAGAATACGACGACTTCAAAAAGTGGCAAAACAAAAATAGTGTGATTGGGGTAACTGAAGATGTTTTGTTGAATCAACTATCAGCTAGATTCAGCCCTAATACTTTATGGGCAAAATGGTATATGCTGAAAAGCTGCTAGGAAATGAAAGAAACCTGTTTGCAGGTTTGTTTTCCTTAAAAAATTTATTGAAAAATATGACGTTTAGCTGTCATTTGCAGATTTCAAAAGGTAATAGCGTTTCTGAAACGAAAAAATGATCGTTATACGACAAAAAAGGCCAAGGTATTAAGTAAAGAAGAGGCTGAACAATTTCTTTTACATGCTCCTGATGACCAGTGGTTGCTGGCGAAAATTATAACAATATTTGGGATTTTTGGATGTTGTCGATGTGACGAAATTCTCTCCTTAAACATGAATGATGTAGAAGATATGAGAAAATACGTTATTGTGACATTGCGGCAAACAAAAAATTTAACAACAAGAAGATTCACCATAACCGATGATGGCTGCAGCTTCAAGCCTTGCATGTTATACAGAAAATATGTAAATCTTCGGCCTCCTGGAACAGAAAGCCTAAGATTTTTTTTGACATACCGACATGGAAAGTGCAACATATATGACGATAAAACAAATTTTTCTAATGTAAATAATTCTACTAACTTGTAAAAATTTTGCAAGTTAACTGTCAGTTTTACAAGTTAGTGACTTGATAAAATAAACTTTCTTGATTAATATTGTGTTTTTGGAAACTGACGTTTACAAATGAGAAACAAATAAATTTAGTGCCATACTAGTTGAAGTCGAGTGATGTTGAACGGCGTTTATTTCCTGGTGAACAGTTGCTTGCAAGGCAGAGACGGAAGGATTTCTGAATCTCATTGTGACTGGATACGAAGAATGGGTTCATTACGGTAATCCCAAGCGCAAAAATTCATGGCGATATGCCGGCGATGCCTCCACGTCGACGGCCAAATCGAATATTCACGGTTTCAAGGTCTTTCTCAGTATTTGTTTGAACCAGCTCGGCGTAGTGTATTATGAGTTGTAAAAACCAATCACAGGCGATTGCTATCGAACGCATTTAATGCGTTTGAGCTGAGCTTTGAAGAACAAACGGCCGCAATACACCGAGAAACATGATAAAGTGATTTTAGCGCGTGACAATATTCGATTTCATGATTCGAAAGTGGTCAAGACATACTTGGAAATTTTGAAATGGGAAGTCCTACCCCTCTCGCCGTATTCTCCAAACGTTGCTCCCTCGGACTATCACTCGTTTCTATCAGTGGCACACGGCCTGGCTGACCAGCACTTCCGATCTTATGAAGAAATTAAAAATTGGATCGATTCGTGGATTGCTTCAAAATATGACCAATTTTTTCAACGCGGGATTCGTACGCTACCCGAAAGATGGAAGAAAGTAGTGGTCAGCGATCGAAAATAGGTACTTTGAATCATAAATGTATAACCAGTTTATTAAAATAAAGCCTCGAAAAATTCCCTAAAAAAAACGAAGGAAGCAAAGTTGTACGCAAAGGTAAAAAAAAAATTTTTTGGCCTCAGGTTCAACCCGAAGTTATCGCAACAAATAACAACACCCACCTTGACGACTTCCTCAACCGCGTTGTCCACGTTGCCACCCTGTCCATTCGCCTCGGATTTGATGCAGAGCAGCTCGATGTACTTGTGTTTCAGTATCGCGTAGGTGAACTTCCTCATGTCGAACGTCTGCAACGCCTCCAGGGGCTGTATGAACTCCAGGACGTCGTCCCATTGCCCGTCCAGGATCAGCTGTCGCAGGAACAGCACGTCGTCCGAGTAGTTGCCGTTGATGACGCCGGTCTCGCGCTCGAGGCTCAGCTGGGAGATGTGGAGCTCGCGGTTGTGCAGGAATTCCAGGGCCAGTCTCACCACGTCCTCCTCCCGAAGAGTCAGCCTCGCCGAGGGCATAACGTAGCGGATCTTCAATCTGCGAAAACGAAAAAGATATGTTAAGCTGACAGAATACGAGGTGAATCAGGGCTCAACATGTTACATGGCGCCACTATCTACAAATTTATGATTTTCGGGAAGTTGCAATGAATTCAAGTGTGTACATGGTGTAAACAGGCAGATAAAGCATGCAGGGTTGCCGGTGCACTTCGCGACTACATATTCAACAACAAACATATGAGTAAACATTCGAAAGCCAGGATCTACAAAACTTGTGTTCGACCCATCAAGACGTACGGCATAGAAACTCGAGCAGATAACAAGAGAACAAAGTCCATCTTAAGAACGACGGAAATGAAGATAAGCCATCCGAGAGGAATGCCAGACTCAGGACATACTAAGTGGGGAAGAAAACGACGACGATATTGGAACGACCACGTCAGCAGAATGGACGCAGGCAGAATTGCTAGGATAGCCCGAGACGGAATCCCAGGTATCAAAAGACCAGTCGGCAGACCCCTAAGCGCTGGAAAGACTCCTGGATATCTACATCCACCGAGGATCAAGTGTAATATACAAGCCCTAGGCTTAAATTAAGAAGAAGAAGACATGGTGGGCAGCTTCCGATGTTTTAGCACTACAATTTTTAAATCAGAGGAGATAGACAATATCTTACACCCCATTCTCGTTCTCTTTTTCTGAGAAACTAACAAGAGTACTATTCATTTTTGCCAGCTTCTTTTGTTTTCGAGTTAAAAGCGAAAATTAGAAAAATGGCGATATCCAAAAAAATGTATATCTCCCTTAATACTGATGTTAGAGCTCTGAAATTAAAACATTATACGGCACATTTTCACTCCAAGATGAAAAAAATGGCACAGAAATCTAGTGTTCTCGTTCAAAAAAGTTTACAATAAACTCTCTGATTATACGAGTGTATACAAAAGTTTCTCCCAAAAACTGAAAGAATCGACCAAGCGATTTCAGTACAGTATCGAAAGGAATCTGGGCTGAAGAATCTATTTAAAAACGGTAGTGTACACCCTTAAAGGTTATAAGGTTCGAGAAGCCAATGTCCTTCATAGAGTTCTTGAGCTGCGTGCTCATGTTTCAACATGTTTTAACGGATTTTCAGTCGTTCATTTTCTTGTCTAACTTGGGAAATGATAGTAGTTCCTTATCGAATTAATTATCTTCCCATTTTCATCGAATATTTGATTGTGTGGGGTGATTTGGATGGATGAGAATTGCAGTTCAACTCTCAAGAAGTTGGATCTTGAAGTTCAGGAAATATGAAACCTTACCAGGAAATAAATAGAAATTATCAAATTTGTTATAGCGGCCATTTTTGTACATCAGGCTTGACATGATACTAAATTTAAATTGTTGAATATCTAAAACAATAATTATTCTCAAGTAATCAATCACCATATAATATACAAGGTGGCAATTTGAACAGGTACAACCAGAAAAAATTCAGAGGTTCGCGTGGGGAAATTTTATACGGTTAGTTCCAATCAATTTGTATCAACCCTGTGACCGTGATGACAACAACCTCTAAAATATTAAATGGAAAGGTAGTTGAAAGGCACCTTGTTTTGATGTAATAATAATAGCAGCCAAGTTTTCGATTCCGGAAAAAGTACCTCCTCGAACGGGACTCGAACCAACAACCTCCGAATCACTAGTCGGGTGCTCTTACCAACAGAGCTACCGAGGAAGCTGAACGTTCACCGTATATCGAGGAACCACTTATCCCAAAATCAAATGTTAATGGTATCCTTCACAAATTACGGTGTTTTTTGCAAGAGTATGGAAAGTTTTTAAATATTGGAAGGAAACTCATACACTATCAGTGATCATCAAGATTTAGGTTTAGGGGGCATAGTAAAAAGAATCATGATGATCACCGATAGTGTACGAGTTTCCTTTCATTGGAACGAGATATCAATTATTTCTATAGTTGTAAGAGTTTTGTTATTGTTTTTCATTGAATTAATTGAATAAAAACCTTTATTATTATTATTATTATATCAAGGTTGGTACCTTTTCAACTTATATAAGATTATTTTTTTAATTCAAAGGCTACATAACCGAGAAGGATTAATGACAATAATTTTGCATATTCAAATGAACTAGATCTATAAGTGTAAAATTTTACATATTCATTCCAATGGAACTTTTGAATTCTGATGTCCACTATCATTTTAAAGGTACAACTTTAAAATTTTCATTCAATCATATCCCTGAAAGCAGTTTTAATATATTGTAAAAGGAGAAGGGGTTTCCTTTGTCACAGTAATTACACCCCCTTTCAGAAAACAAGCCTCAGGATCTTATACTATCTTCAATGAAGGTGGTATTAGACCTGTGTATCAACTGTAAAAACTGAAAAGGAGTTTTCTTTGTCAGAGTTATTACACCCCAATTCAGAAAACTAGTCTCAGAATATTCTACTCAAACTTTAATAAAGGTGGTGTTAGACGTCTGTATGAGTAGATAGTTGATACTTTGGACAGGTGTTAAAATTGCAAGGAAATAAGAAATTTTGTTTCTGAAGAAGTAGAGGCCTCATCGGAGAAACTGTTTTGCCTTCATTGAGAACCCTAATCATTTAGCTAGAAGACACACATAAGAACCAATATTGAGAGGTGAATCAGTTCGCAGAATCTTGCAGAACGGTTCGGGCTTCCATCTATATCTCTATCGTCCAAAACTACTTTGGTGGGACTACCAATATCTAGAAGATTTTGCTGAATGCGTCTTGGATTAGAATGAAAACGCCATTATCTTTACAATGGCATTGTTTACTCTTACAAGCCAAGCACTCCCCAACGATTTGAAAGGAACTCAAACCACATAAACCCCATATTGAAAAGTTAGCATTAGGATTTATGAGTATGTGTTTTGATAAAGAATTAAGCTCACGAAAGTAAACATAAGTAATTAATCGTGAGAGAACTCTATAGTTTCGAACTTGCTTCATCTTTAATGCAATAACGAAATGAAGGTCATTAGTAGGTCAAGGAACTTTCAAGGAAGTTTAATTATTTAGGGGTGAAACCGGCAAGTAAAACTTCATCGGGGAATGGTTCCCACATTAAGAACATGAAATCGACATACTGAATGTTTTAGTGCCACCTGGGGGTAGCCTATTGAACTGGATTTTCACATCAATGTTTTAATTTAAATCTTAATATATTATTCAAGAAAATACCTAATTACTCACGTGTTAGGTTTCGAATGATCATCCATTTTCACACACTACATACAGTTTCTCATTGAACATAAATTCATAAGATCAAACACGAGCTTCAAAATAACACAGAAGGTACCTAACGAAAAAAAAACGACGAAGACGATCAAGACGATATTTAATTTCGTACGCCGAAAAAAAGAAACATAATAATATATGACGAGTGTCGTGCACCGATACAATGCAATTATTGAACGGAACTGCCTATTATTGACCCGAAAGAGATACACTAGCAATCAATATAATTGGTAGTGGCCATATATTTAGACGATAGTTTCATGTTCCTCCAAATCAATATCCAGATGACCATCTCTCATCAAAATCAATATAATTTGGTTGAAACGTAACACATATAAGGGATAAGGGGGTTATATCCTCTAAGAAGGAATATCCTTCATAAGTCAAAACGCTCAATAATTTAATCGTGCAAAAATTGAATCAACGAAATCATCAACCTGCGGTTATATCAAAGGGGAAGATCTGTCATAAATGCCAAATTGATGATAAACAATAGCGTAAAAATTAATGAGTTTCTTTAGTAAAAGCTACGAACTACTCGATTTGAATCTTCGGCACTCATGATTTCTCCAATTTTTTGGACCCTAAAGTGAATAAATAATACCATATTATGTCTAATTATCCCTTTGTCGCAAATAATCTCTTTGTCGGCACTTTTTCACTCGCAAAGATATGGGTCAGTAGTTTTAGTATATTTTGTTGATTAGTTTGAATATTTCCTATTATTTTATCTATTATATTCCGTGTTCGACTTTTGATGTGTGTTGCATGATCTCAAAACTAATCCAAATCTTGTTATGGTTAAGCACATTTATTCGGAAAAATTCTTCAAAAGAAGGAAAATTGGTGAAGTCGAATTTTCAAGATTCTCGAGTTTGAATATAATAGCCAACAATTCTAATGAAAATCAATCTCAAGAAGTGTCAAAGGACATTAGAAACCGATAACCAATTTTTTTTCCGTTTATAACTCTTTATCATACCCCCAGGCTTATGTTGGGTACGCCACTGTTTGGAATGAGAGTATGACATTTTCCTGAGGAAAGTTAGTGTAAAATAGAATCATGAAATGTATGTAGAGTTTGAGACGAAGAGAAAATTTTTATGTGAAGAAAGATCAACAAATCCGAAACCATGGTTTCAAAATTGGACAAAAATAACTATTAGTGAAACATTCCTCAATTATGATGAGGAGTTTATTTAGTGCAGTAGCGGAAGTACGTTTATAGGTAAGAATTTCGAATTAATATTTGAACCACGTATTCAAGCGGAATATTTATGATATTTTTTTCAAATGAAGACCTCTGGACTATGAATATTCTGGTGACCTCGAAAAATCTTTTGACCTATTATTATTATTTCAAAGACAAAGCAGAGCAGTAGACAATCTTAGCAGATGTCACAAAAAAAAAGAAGTAATATCGAAAAAATCTTATGGATATAGTTCAAATTCATTTGCAATAAATTTTTCCTTTAATTATTTCCACCTAGTTGTTTTCAATCACCCTCGTATCATTTATGTCGTTTATTTCAACATCAAATATCACAAAAAAAAAATGAGGATGGCAGTTTCAAGCTACGTACGTAATTTTAGGATGATCGACTCGGAATCAGAAGAAATTTGAGAAAAATATGGGAAAAGACCTTAGTATTTCAATTAACAACAGATCCAACAGAATTAGTATTTTACGTTTAGATAAAATATCATAGTATCAAGCCTGAACAAAATTTCGTGTATATCTATTGCATCATAAGAATCAAAGCAAACTCAAGCAAAATATTGAAAAAAACACAATATTTTAGTGACATAAGATTTCACCCAGATGAAATTTTGCGAGTATATGTATAACAATGTCCAGCATCACTGAAAACTTTGTGTAAATTTTCGCCGAATATGGAAATAATAGCAATATTATCGAATGAATGAATGCCGTCGATGCTTCTATCGTTTTTTTTATACTTACATTAAAATAAAAATCCTTTGATTTCAAGACTGACCCTGTAGGTTTCACATCAATATTTTCATCATTCAGAGTACCTTTCAGGATCTCGATAAAAAAGGATTTGAAAAGCGAAAAAAACCCTCATTCACAACGTACTCGAAAGATGAAACGTCCACTCGTAGAAAATTGGATCCTCAATATTTCATGAGCTCTCTGAGAACCAACCCTGGATGCATAAAGCATCTCTTTCGCCTCTTCTACATGTGGTGAAACGCTTTACGTTTGATTTTAAGCGGCTACTCAAATCTAAAACACGAATATCACAGATAGTACAAATTTTATACATCAGTGATCCTTTTCGATCCTTACAGAATATCCCAACTGTTGTTTAAAAAAGGCACCGCAATATTTGAGAAGGTTATTCAGTTTTATAAAGAAAATTTTTCAAACATTACTGTTCACATAGTGTTGAGTTTAAAAAAACTTAAATTCGACAACGTTATTGTGATTTTGATAGCTTATTTATACATGGTAAAAAAACCATGTATTTGTACTTCAATTTCTCAGCACCCTGTGGAAAATTAGTAGAGTAAACGCTCTGTTTATTACAAGGACCATCCTTTTCGCCATCTTCCAGTTTTCATTTCACTTTGATATCTTGATTTTTTTGAAGATACACGTATTAAAATAAAATCTTGAAAATTAAATGAAAATAAAAATAATTTTATTGGTAATGTTTTAATATTCACCAGGAATTTGAAACAAAAAGAAAAACATAATGGCATTTTTCAATATCTCTGATGCCCATCTCTAGCGGAAATAACTGAGACATCGAATCGATAAGATGAATAATGCTATCTTGTGAATAATGCCATCTTGAGGAATTCCGTAAAATTCAGATTGTGACTCCAAACGCAGTTAGTCAAGTGTATTATAGGTAGTATAGGACGACGACGAATCTTCATACCAGAAATGTATAAGGTGTTTTTTTTTCGAGGTATATTTCTTTAAGTTGGCATTACTGTTCAAGATGGCGACCGATTTAACAGCTGTCAAGTGATTTATTCTCAATTTAGTTTGGCAATTCATCATGATTAGACAATGGTGATCGGTATAGAGCCATGATTACTAACTTTCTCATTCCTGAATTGAACAACCATGATGTCCAGGAGCTGTGGTTCCAACAAGACGGCGCAACATGTCACACAGTTCGTGCCACAATCGATTTATTGAAAGACACGTTTGGTGACCGCCTAATTTCACGTTTTGGACCTGCGAATTGGCCTCCAAGATCTTGTGATTTAACACCGCTAGACTACTTTCTGTGGAGCTATGTAAAGTCATTGGTCTATGCGGATAAGCCACAAACCCTTGACCATTTGGAAGACAACATTCGCCGTGTTATTGCCGATATACGGCCACAAATGTTGGAAAAAGTCATCGAAAATTGTACGTCCAGATTGGACTACATCCGAGCCAGCCGTGGCGGTCATATGCCAGAAATCATATTTAAAATGTAATGCCACAAGATTATCTTGCGGATAAATAAAATTCATGTCAATCGAATAATTCATCGTTGTTTTATTGCAATTTAAAGTTCTATAGCTCTAAAAAAAACCCCCTTTACAATCGGATTCGGATCCGGGCTACATGATGGCCAATCTAATCGTTGAATATCAACCTCATCCAAATATTGGTTGACAATGTCTTGTATGTAACGTTGAGCATTTAGAGCTCAGTTTCAATAAATAATAATTCGGTACGTGGTACTCTTGATATGCTGCCCTGTTCCTCAATAGAGGGTGCGTGTTCATGAAATTCCAGGCTTTTATTCGAATACGTGTATCTACAAAAGAAATCAAGACATCAAGGTGAAATAAAAACTGGAAAATGGCGAAAACGATGGTCCTTGTAATAAACTGGGAGTAAACTCTACAAATTTCTCGAACTGTTCCACAGGGTGTTAAGAAATTGAACTACGAATACATGTTTTTTTTTCAATCGGTATGAATAAGCTATCAAATTTCTTGGAAAACTTTTCTGGTGTTTCTTTCCATACCAAAGAATTTATCTTAAATTTGGCGTAAAAACAATTGAAATCGATGAAAACTTCTCAAAGTTGTTGGATAACAAACTTCAGCAAAATTTAAGGTGGCAGAGTTGTGTATGACGCTTCGGATGACAGTTCTGATTGAAATATGTCATTGAAATCCGGACCACGACATGGATAATCCAGTATAACAACCTGAGAATAATTATTCGAAATACGATTTGTCACAAGACCTCCAAGTGATCCTCGTCTTGTTCCGACTAATACCGACCCTGAAAAACGGTAGTATCAACATTAACACGCGTTTAATTATTTCTTTCATCGTTGAGAAACACGACTACCCGATAATTAACTTTTTATCATATTCGCATTACCTCAGTTCTTTCATATTCAGATAAGGAAATACCTCCTGGTGGTTCGTCAAGTCAGTTGCATTCTTTGCCGCTTTCCAATAAAGGACAACAGCATTCTGTTGGCCGTTATCTGCGTCGATCGTAGGAAAGTGTGATCGAGATTTGTTCATTCAGCCAACTTTCACGGAAAAAAGAATATTTTCCGAAACTTCGACAATTAAAAACTACGGCATTGCTAAAACTTGAACGATGCACACTTCAACAACTCATCGAAATTGTTAAAATTCACTACAAAAATGGTGGTCACGATTCGCAAAACTAAAGCAGTTTTGGGTCATCGTGAAGCACCTTCTCAGCCGGCAATAATAATAATTATATGTTTTATTATGTGAATATTAAATTTCAATAACATTAAACACAATAAACGTCAATTTGGAATGCACAAACTAAAAATTCTTTGATATTACAAGGTTCAAATTCTAACAAAAAATTAATAGTATATAATTCAACGTGCGGTAATGTAGGATATAACTCACGCAGATGAAGTTTGTAGCACGAGCCGCAGGCGAGTGCTGTAATGTATCAAGTGAGTTATGACCATTATCGCAAGTTGAATACTATAATTTATATACGACTATAACAATAAATACTAAGATGCAAGTACAGAGGAAGAATTTTATTGACAAACCTCAGAAGTTACCAATAAACGTCAAAATTATCAAAGTGACATTCCTTCCCACAATATCAATAATGGAACAACCGAATAGAAGCACAGAACCATCTTTTTCGATTTATCATAGTGAGTTATAGCAGTGAGTTATTATAACTCAAGTTTTTTGTTAATATATACTATTAATTTCTCAAAAGCAGTTAATAAGCAGAATAATGAATATATAATTCAATAGGAGTAGATAAAGACATTTATCTATCTATTTACCTATATAATTCAATAGGAATAGATAAATATCTTTATCTACTCCTATTGAATTATATATTCATTATTCAAATACTTTTGAGCAATTAATAGTATATAACTATTAACAAACAGCGTGAGTTATAATTACTCACTACTATAACTCACTATAATAAATCGGAAAAGATGGATCTGTGCTTCTATTCGATTGACCGAAAGGGAACATTCCATTATTGTTATTGAGGGGAGGAATGTTCGAGGAAACGTCACTTTGATAATTTTGACGTTTTCAAATTGAGTAGGGAATGTTTTTTGGTATATTTTAGTGAACTGAGCACTAAATATAAAACATCGTCTTTAATCTCTATGGACTTTCCACTCCATGCTAAGAACCCCACTCAACATGAATAATGGAATCAATATAGACAATTTAAAATTACGTAATCACAGACTCTAAAAAGGCAAAATTTTTACTGGTTGTTCAAAATTCACACTTAATTTTATCAATAAAAAAAATGACTAATTACAATCTAAAATTTGTATAGCATTGTTATAGGTAACTATTAAGGTTTTTCAATAAAATTCTATCTCTGTACTCTGTACTGGATTCGAGCTAGCTGAAGCTAGTTCGATTGCGACACTAAGTTTCCATCTCTCTTGTATTCGGGATCGAGCACAAATGTTTACTTTCCGTTCCTTCTAAGTCTGCATTTGTTCCTTAGTATTTCTTGTTATAGTCGTAGATAAAGTATAGTATTCAACTTGCGGTAATGGTCATAACTTGATGAATTACAGCACTCGCCTGCGGCTCGTGCAACAATCTTCATCTACGTGAGTTATGACCTACATTACCGCTCGTTGAATAATATACTATTTTCTTGAATTCTCTCTCAAATTTTGGCTAAGTCTAGCAGACCTGAGAAATTTATTGTAGAATTTTATACCATTATGAAATGCTCCCTGTCAGCGTTAATATGTGCTTTGGGAGGTTATAGTACAGCGTTTAGGTGTTTCGAACTGTTTGTGGAAGGTATGCTTCAAATAAATGTTTATTTTTGAAAAGAAAGAAGACACATTCCTGAATATATACTCAATACATAGTCAGTATCTTATTTTCTTCTCTTACTTCTTCGTTACAGGATTGTCTATAATTCATCCTGGCTAGTAGTCTCAAGGTCCTTTATTGAGTAATGAAGAGGTGCTCGGTTTCGCTGCTGCTTCCCAAGAATATATTTTCATATCTCAAGTGAGATTCAAAATTTTCATGGTAAATGGTTTTTAGAATTTCTTGGTTCAAATATTTGACAGGACTCTGATTGTAAAGGGTGTTTTTTTCGAGGTATATAACTCTAAGTTGGCATTACTGTTCAAGATGACGACCGATTAATCAACTGTCAAGTGATTTATTCTCAGTTTGGTTTGGCAATTCATCATGAACAGAATCACGCCTGAACAACGCTTGCAAGTAGTGCTAATGATTCTGTGCGGAATACGTATCGCGCACTACGTCCATTAGCGATGAAGTGCACTTCTGGTTGAATGGCTACGTCAACAAACAAAACTGCCACATTTAGAGTGAAGCTAATCCTCGAGTGTATGTCAAAACACTGTTACATCAAAAAAAAAACTGACTGTTTGGTGCGCTTTATGGGCTGGTGGAATCATTGGTCCTTACTTCTTCAAAAACGATGATGGCCAGAACGTTACAGTCAATGGTTATCGGTATAGAGCCATGATTACTATCATTTTCATTCCTGAATTGAACAACCATGATGTCCAGGAGCTGTGGTTCCAACAAGACGGCGCAACATGTCACACAGCTCTTGCCACAATCGATTCATTGAAAGACACGTTTGGTGACCGCCTAATTTCACGTTTTTGACCTGTGAATTGGCCTCCAAGATCTTGTCATTTAACACCGCTAGACTACTTTCTGTGGGGCTATGTAAAGTCATTGGTCTATGCGGATAAGCCACAAACCCTTGACCATTTGAAAGACAACATTCGCCGTGTTATTGCCGATATACGGCCACAAATGTTGGAAAGAGTCATCGAAAATTGGACGTCCAGATTGGACTACATCCGAGCCAGCCGTGGCGGTCATAAGCCAGAAATCATATTTAAAATGTAATGCCACAAGATTATCTTGCGGATAAATAAAATTCATGTCAATCGAATAATCCATCGTTGTTTTATTGCAATTCAAAGTTCTATAGCTCTAAAAAAAATACCTTTATAACAGGTGCTATTGAGTTTTTGGTTGACTTGAAGTGGAACTGGTGGAAAAATTTGAGCTGAGAGAAGTTAGTGATGTGAAAAATCGAAAACCCAGGTTTATCGATTCCTTGTCGATCTTGGGAATTAGGCATTTCACAAATGACATTACACCATATTTTTCTTAAAGACTTAGGTCGTAGGGCCAGTTGCACCTTTTGCCTAAACATTGATTAAAAATTTAAACGTTGATTACTCTATGATTTCTCAAGAGAAATCAGAAATTAATCAATGTTTAGGCAAATGGTGCAACTAGCCCTTAAGGCTTTTATAATTCAGTTTACACAAAGGCTCAAGCTGGACAATCATCAGCAACACCTTATCTTCGCAGATTGGATCTTTGAAATGCGTCAAAATTATCCGAATTTCCATTTAAAAAAATCATCTTGTGAGATAAGGCCCAGTTTCACCTCAGAGGTTACGTTAAAGAACGGAATTGCAGCATTTGGGGTCAGGCAAATTCAAAAAAATGATTGTCGAAAAGCCTCTACATCCTCAACGTGAAACTATTTGGTGCAGTTTTTGGACCTTATTCATTCGAAAATGAGGCTGGTGCAACTGTAACGGTGAATGAATTGCTCCACCGAGTATGTTATCATGACAGGAAGATGAAAATACCGAAATACTTGCAAACTTTACCTACACGGCATTCTGAATGATTCAATACACAAACATAGCTACTAACAGATTATTAGTTTTAATTGTTTAAATGCTGCTTTCATACGGATTTAACATTAGGACATGTCAAATTTCATTATCAATGAAACAACAGTGAATAATGTTCTTGGAATTATAATTCGAGATCTTCGAATCATTATTTTTAATTTATTTATTTTATTGAATTATTGTACAGAGTGTCCCAAATTCGATACTCACTGAAAGCATCCCGAGAACCCTGCAAGGTTTATCATGAAATTTTTCATAAGGAATTCGAAAGTTTAAAAATCTCTTTGGAGTCTTGTTAAAGTAAAGACTCAATTCAAATTTCAATGCATAAGCCCATATTTGAGTAGGAAAGCCTGAGTCAAAAATTAGGCTTCTAATTTTGACCTGTAACTCACGATTGCATCTTTCAGCAGTGCCATTATGGCTAGGGGTATGAGGTGCTTGGTTTCACAAGTTATTGACTCCTTTTCTGAAATTGATTTCATACTTTCGGTCATATATTCTGTACCATTATCTCTGAAAACTTCCCAAATTCTATGTGGCCCACAATTTTTTGCGTTATTGGAAAGGCTCAAGCATATCTAGAATCATTATCTATGAATGTTATGATATACCTAGCGCCAAATTCTTAAGAACTCTCTCAAGAATCTCCGATCTCTTTTTTCAAAATAATAAGATATCAGAAACAGATCATAGCTATATTGATTCGTTCTCGTGTTACAGGGCGTTTCTGAAAATAATTTTTTCAAATATTTCTCTATTTCTGTTCGAGATATTCGGAAAATTCTAAAACGTTTTTTTCAGTAATTTTTTGGTTGATATGATACTCATGACAGATCATATAGAATTCAATTACAGTTTTAGAGATATAGAGGGGTGTTTGTGTTACTTAAAAAGGACATCCTATCTTTTTCGAAACAGTTTTTCAAAAATGTCATCCGTTTCAAAGATATTGAGTTTTTCGACTTAATTTTTTCGATGGAACACCTCATATAAAAATATTTTTCATTAATTTGGAGATTTAATTCAATTTGTGTCCATTGAATAATTATAATCAATGCATATTCAACGTTATTCCACAGAATACACATGGTCCAGTGGAACAGTTCAACAATCAAAACATCTGCGTGATACGATATCGAATGAACGAGTGTTCTCTTTCAATGGCGAAGTGGGGAGGGTCACAGTTGCGGACTGTACTGCCGGCTGCGGCTTGAATATTAGGCGCTCTCCAAGGCTTTCAGTTCTCGAGATGCTTTCAGTGAGCATCGAATTTGGAACACCCTGTATAACTTGGCACAAAGCAAAACCATTTCCATTTTGATAGATTAATCGATTAATGTCATAGGTGCGAAATTCGAGCACTGACGTGGCATTAGACGCTTTTGAGCACTCGTTCGTTCATGCTTCTTTGGAGACCACAAACTGTATATGATGGTTATACATTCCATGTGATTTACTATTATGTGTTGTAGGTTTTGTTGATGCGATGACGAAATTTGGCATAAAATTCAAGTGGTTGTTTTACACATAGAAGCTCAATTTCAAACTTGTCAGTTATATTTTCGCCGAATTACAATGTGGTGTTATCCTATCGTAAATAATAACTGGAATCGTGACGAAATGCTAGAGCTATTTGTTCCTGGAACGACCTCTCGAAAATACTCAAACGTCGTATAGGGCGCAAAGGTATGTAGGAACCAAAAAATATATTTACAATAAGCCCAAACGAATACCGGCTCGGACAGAAATAGCATTAAATATATACAGAAATAGAATATTCCTATTTATGAAGTGTTATCTAAGAGAATTTAGATGAAGTTCAATTTCGGTGTTATTTCAGTTAACACATTGTCATTCAAGCTAGATATGACTTTCTCAGAAATTGCTACTACAACATTATTTACATCATCGAAGGTGTGTTGGCATGGGAGGGTCGCGAAAATTGTTTCTCTGACCTTCAGTATGGCTCTAATAACTATGAAATAAAACAATTGTTATAGTTTATTTGATGGGTAAATTTCGTATGAAATATACAAACCGCCATTTTCTCTCGAACCCTTTGACCGACTTCAACAATCCCTTTTTTTAATTGTAGTTTGATTCCTCGAGAATTTGACTGCTGTCCTCAGTAACTTTGTTTTTTTTTATATACGGGGGTGAACAAAAAAAAATGAAAAGTAAGCTTTTATTCAGAACACCTTGTGGAGTAAATCGTTGAGAAACGAGAATGTTTACAAACACATAGATGTTGCCTCATCTATTCTGAACATATCCTCTTTATTAGTAGTTGCGATATCTTAATTTTGGGAGATATTACTTCACTTTGAATAGTTCTATTAAACCGAAATTTTGTCCGTTCCCCTAATTTTGTCGGTGGATATAATTGTTCTTCGAGGCATTATTGAGTCATTCTTCAATTTGTTGGAGGATATTCAATAGTATCTCAAGCACCTACCGAAGTTCAAAAATGAGTACGCTTTATTTTATGCTAGAGCTCATCGATTTATATGATTTTTTCACTATTATTCATTTTCAAGATTATGTCATTGCGGAAAGTCGTTAGTTATTAATTTTTTATTGAAGAATAAATATATGCATGATATAACTTTCCGAACAAATATTTATTTTTTATGAACTTCCACAAAAAAAATATTTTACAAAAAGTCTTGTCGAAAGCTGAACAAACGACATTCATTAAATTAAAAAGGAAGTCGTAAAAACGTATTTTGAATTCTTGCATGTGGTAGAAAAAGAGAGGAACTATCGAGAATTCTTCACTCATCCTGAAAAGTGTTGAAATCTCGAAAACGCTGAGGAGGGAGTACTCCTCCCTCCCCACGAGAAAGCCACTTGGTATAAACTCCTCTCAACTGTTGAAAACGATCTTCAGAGGTAGTCCGAAGTTTAGGAAAATCTATTCTGTCTGCAGCCGATGGCATAAATACAGTAATATCCCCTAACGTCCAAAACGTGCTTAATGGTTTGAAATTCTTATAATCGGAGTGTTCACGACATCAAATGACTCGGTCTTGTTTGAAGTAATTCCCGTTACTTGTGGCCCAAATTTGTTTGCTTGGGAGAATGGGATACGAAAGTGAAGATCCAAAAGAAACGATTTGATAGTGCAATATATACAGGGTGTTTCAAATTAAGTCGGCACCATTGCCAACTCCGTTATTATTGATGCTACGATGTTGGTTAAATGGGCAAACTAGTAGCATTTGTAGTGGCCTTCTCGATGCCAAAAAAAAAATTGACAGTCGCGTTGTCATAATGTTTCATAAAATGATATTTTTTTTCAATGGAACACCTTATATTTTTTCATTCATTTCGATTCGTAATAACATTCTCAACAACAAAGCTCAATCACCTTTCTTCCTCAAGTGGAAAATGAGCGACTTATTTTGAAATATTTTTTTTCTTTCTCTAGTACAAAAAATTTATTTGTTTCGGCCAATAATACCTCATGATTGTCCAAACACCCATTTTTTGTACTCATACGAATGACAATATTTCGTTACTAATAGCAAAATAAGTCAGTAAAAAAACATAAATTGCGCTGGGATGTGAACTCGTGAAACCCGTGATCATCATGTCGCACCACTCAATTGACACCACTAAGCTATTTGTATTAATATACAAAACGATAATTTCCATCTTGAAGCCATTTAGTAAGTCGCATTCATTTTGTGAATCAATAGTAGAAGAAGAGTAGAAGGGCCCAAATAGGTGTTCAACAAGAAGGCAGTATTTGTGAACATTTACTCGATATTTTATAGCGCTTTATCAAATCCGTTTGTTATAAATGTTTCTTATTAATACAACTGTCTTATTTTCACCTTTCACCAGCTTTGTTGTTGAGAATGTTATTACGAATCGAAATGCATGAAAAAATATAGTGTGTTCCATTGAAAAAAATATCATTTTATGGAACATTAAGACAACGCGACTGTCTATTTTTTTTGTTTTGGGCACTGTGAATGTAATGTTGGGTTACTAAAACTATGAACCCTGCTACACTTTTGTAGGTGTTCTCAATGCTAACAGTTTTCGTCGCAACTAACAGTCAGCTACTATTTTAGTTAATGGAGGAGGTGATATCGTCCAACTCAAACGTCATGGAGGTTGGAAAAGTTCCTCTACATCCGAGGGATATATCGAAAAAAGCATTAATAATGAAATTGAAACGGAACAGACAATCTTGGGTAAAGGCTAAAGTGCAAATTGTATCAATCGAACCAGAAACAATGGCGTAACATACAATTTCAAACTCATCTAGACTTTCTTCCGGGTCTGGCACAATCATAAAAATTTGTGAAAACTGTACTTTGAATCTTCATTCGTCAAATCATATCAATTTTTGGGAATATGTGAACTGCTCGATTGTAGAAAAATCTTGTGTGCAATTCGAGCGCAAATTCATTGTCGATTTCAATCGACAGTATATCATTTCGCGCTCTCAATTCTTAATACACAAATAGCTATATCGAATCGAGATTAATAGTATATTATTCAACGAGCGGTACTGTAGGTCATAACTCACGCAGATGAAGTTTGCAGCACGAGCCGCAGGCGAATGCTGTAATTCATCAAGTGAGTTATGACCATTACCGAACGTTGAATACTATACTTTATCTACGACTATAACAATAAATAATGAAATAAGAGTATAGAGCAAGAACTTTATTGACAAACCCTAAAAGTTACCCATAAACCTCAAAATGATCTCTGACATTACTCTCCTCAATAACAATGATGGAATGTTCCCTTTCGGCCGACCGATTAGAAGCACAGAAGTATAGAAGCACAGAGTCTTTTTTTCTGATTTATTATAGTGAGTTATAGCACTTAGTCATTATAACTCACGTAGTTTGTTAATAGATACTATTAATTGCTCAAAAGTAGTTTAATAATGAATATATAATTCAATAGCGATAAATTCACATAAATTACCTCCTCCTTCTGCACTTATCCTTTTTGAACGAATCCGGTACGCAGATGATGGTGCGATAGAGAAGAACCATAACTCACATCGCGACGTCTCATATTCGAGCTTTCGTTCGCCTCGTACGAAAATTTCGAGCAGACGGCGAATTTATATATTTTTTTTTTCAATTTTCTCGTATACGAAGAACCCGAAGAAGCTACCGTTTTTAGCGATTCGCGGAAAAGATGTCTTCGCGGCACCAGTTCAGTGTACGGTTAGTCAACGAGAACTCCTGCCTGGGTTCCGTACAGTTGACGGCTCGGAAGATGGAATTTTCTTATCCCCGATGAACGCCTATGCGTTTTGAGTCAACATGGGAGGAACTGAGACTAATGACCAGACTCGCACATATCCGATGAAAATCGCTGCGAATTTTACATTACGGTTCATTGCGTCTTCGTACGGGAGATAATTAGAGTGCGTTTAGGCGGGAATTTCGAATTGAGATGACACGTGCATTTCTAAACGGTCTGAAAAGTACAGGGTGGGCAAATTTCGATGTTTTAGCACTAAAACTTTTGAACCAGAGGAGATAGACAAAATCTGATAACCCCTTCTCGGTCTCTTTTTCTGAGAAACTAACAAGGGTAGTATTCATTTTTGGTCAACTTCTTTTGTTTTCTAGTTATAAGCGAAAATTGGAAAAATGGCGATATCGAGAAACATTAATATCTTCGTTAATACTGATGATAGAGCTCTGAAATTAAAACATTATACAGGCACTTTTTTACGTAGAATCCAGTGGCTTGCTCATCTTTTCAAAAAGGTTTTTAATTACGTAGCTTTGACCCAAAGTTATGTTTTTCTAGATTTCTGTGCCATTTTTTGAAAGCTTAATTTTTCCTGATGCCAAAAATATATAACATCGTATGATTCGTATCAATATAAATAATAGAAAATGGTCAAAAACCTTTTTTTACCTATAAGAGTCTCAATATTTCTATGGTTTCAACTGTTGATGAGCACAGAAAAATTGAGCATTCTATAACAAGAGCATTGTCATTCCGTCAATCTGATTATTTCTATGCTTTTCACTAATTTCTACAAAATTCGAATCTAGATTTATTTTATAAAAATAGTTTCTAAAATGAACTCGGAGAAAATTTCCTAGGTAGCTTGAAAACAGTTTCAAATATTCATCTATTGAATTCGGTGCGAAATATCGAGAAGAGATGTCGACTGTGCATTGTGCAATTGTTGTCATTATTAGGTTAAATATTATTTCTTGTTTGTTCCCTTCGTAATTAAATTGTGGAGTTCAATCATATATGCGTTGTTTCATATGCTATTTAAAATGGATTGGTACTTGTGCGTATTCATTCTGGAGACATATGTAAATAATCTTCTGATACATCCATCCCAATACAAATCTATCGATTGAAACATTCGATCTTATGGATCTTTTCGTTATTTCCGAATCAATTTTTAGATAAAAAGTTTAAAAAACATATCTAGATTCGAATTTTGTAGAAATTAGTGAAAAGCATAGAAATAATCAGATCTACGGAATGACACTGCTCTTGTCATAGAAAGCGCAATTGTTTTGTGCTCATCAACAGTTGAAACCATATAAATATTGAGATTCTTAGGTGAAAAAAGGTTTTTAACCATTTTCTATTATCTATATTGATACTAATCATACGATATTAACTATTTTTGAAAACAGGAAAAATTAAGCTTTCAAGAAATGGCACATAAATCTAGTGTTTCCATTTGAAAAAACATAACTTTGGGTCATACCTTCGTAATTAAAAACCCTTTTGAGAATATAAGCACGCCACTGGATTCTTCGTAAAAAAGTGCCTCTATTATGTTTTAATTTCAGAGCTCTATCATCAGTATTAGCGGAGATATAAATGTTTTTCGATATCGCCATTTTTTCAATTTTCGCTTATAACTCGAAAACAAAAGAAGTTGTCCAAAAATGAATACTACCCTTGTGAGTTTCTCAGAAAAAGAAACAGAGAATGGGGTATCAGATTTTGTCTATCTCCTCTGGTTTAAAAGTTGTAGTGCTAAAACATCGAAATTTGCCCACCCTGTACACAAAGCTCTAGACTTGTTTTCGATGCTTTGGCAAGTTTTTGCCTTCTAATTCGAGGGCTCGAAAAATTGGAGATCAGTATTATGTCCTATGTCCAACCAGCCGATACCCGATAACTCTCCAAAATGTATTGGAACTTCAATGGTTCCGGAATAATAAACGTTTCCCCAATAAGAGGTTCCATTTTGAATAGCCCGTTACCTGAAAAGCTGTCACTTTTGAAGCTGTTATCTTTTGATATTTAACAAGTTGAAACTACGTTATTCCTGAAAATAGAATGATATACGCTGCAGCAATCCATTGAAATTTATTTATTCATTTAATCAGCCTAAAAAATTAGAATCTAGGTAAATATTTTGTTGTCGTTCAGACAAATTTTCAATTCTGGAAAAAGTACCTCCTCCAGCGGGACTCGAACCCGCAACCTTCGAATCACTAGTCCAGCGCTCTAACCACTGAGCCACCGACTAGTGATTCGGAGGTTGCGGGTTCGAGCCCCGATCACGGAGGTACTTTTTCCAGAATTGAAAATTTGTCTGTACACCAACAGACTATTTACCTAGATGCTATTTACACAGACGCTAAAATCCATCATTTTCTAAAAAATTAGTTAAAATTTTGCAGTCACAGTTCCCAAAAACTAAAGCACTTTAAGGTCGACATAAAGCACCTTCTCGGCCAGAAATAGTGAAACTGGTGGAAAAACTTGAGCCGTTGAGACAAATTAATTATGTGAAGAATAGAAACCGTGTACTTCACTCAAGAACAACTGACAATATTGTTGCTGTAGCCCTTAGTGTTGACGAAAATCAAGGTTTGTCAATTCCTCTTCGATCTTGGAAATGAGGTATACTACAAACGACATTGCACCGTATTTTGCATAAATTATTGGATTTTAAGACACCAGCAATGTCGTATCTTCGCTGATTCTGATTGGATCCTTGAAACGCATCAAAATGATACGGATTTTATAGCAAAATCATATTCAGTGATTTCTTCAATTTTAGACAGGTATTTCGGGCTATCGGCCCTCATCAGTACGGTGAAAAAGTGTTAGGATGAGCAACACTTGAAGAAACAACAAACAAACAGAGTCAACAACAGAAGCCTGCTGAAACCACAAATGGACTGCTGGCTTCTGTTGTTGACTCTGTTTGTTTGTTGTTTCTTTCAAGTGTTGCTCATCCTAACACTTTTTCACCGATGACACCAATTTATTGAAAAGCAGAATTGTCACATTCGAGGCTCTGAATATTCAAGTAAAGCATCTTCATGATTTGAATTGATTAATTTCCAACCCATTACTCAGAACTTCAGACTATTTTCTTTAGGGATATGGTTCTAAAACCGTAGCCGTGGCGGCCCTTAGGCTGATGATATACTCGTTTGTTTCAATGTCAATGTTAAACCTCCTTTTAAAAAACGCTTCGCTTAAGATGTACCTACATGGTGACCAAATTGGACACTTTTGAATGGGAAGTTCTATACAAGATAGATCAACACTGATGTCGGTTTCATGAGAAACTCATTGGCGAAAACCGCAACTCAATAGCTATTTCCGTTATTTAGTTATAGATTGTTTTTCGAAAATGTTCATTTTCTGTAACATTTTTTCTGTTGAAAATTTGTAATTTCTGTAAAAACTGTCTTATAGCAACTTATTACGTAGAATTCAATAACGTTAATTGAATTTTCCGCAAAATGATATTTCATTAGATATCCCTATGATATTTTTTTCCACCCCGTACATTTTCACATATTTCGATATAGCTGAAAATTACCATCTCAAAAATATAGCATACTTGATATTTTGCTGAAGTCATGTTCGACTTGACCGGCTAGATCACCTGACATAACGCCCATGGACTTATACTTTTGGAGAACATTAAAAGATATAATCTTCACCATAGAGGTTAGGCCATCCGGCCACTTGTTGGGACTTCGAACATTACTTCAGAAAAATATCAACTATGCTACATTTTTGGAATGGTTATTTTCAGCTATATCGAAATATGTGAAAATGTACGGGGTGGAAAAAAAATATGAAAAAATTTCAAAAGAAAAAATGTTACAGAAATATTTCGAAAATAAACATTTTCGAAAAACACCCTGTAAATATGTAGCGGTGATAGATATGGAATTGCGGTTTTTCAGATCAAGGCTGTAGCCAGGGGTTCCGACGGGGTCCGTCATACCCCCCTTTCACCCATTTATTCGAATTCCCCCAATATTCTCTATTTATAAATGTGACAATAATTTTGCCGGCGATGTAATTGCAATGAATGCATTCAAAAAACCATTCAAGTAAAATTTGTAATAATAATATTTCTTCCAAACGAAAATAGAATGTTACGAATTTAAATCAATATCACATCAAGATTGATGTTTTTTTATCAAGAATCTTTGGGGTATCGCGTTTTCGTGGAGATAACTAAAACACTGATGGGCAACAGACGGGAAATTTATTGTGGTACAGCACCTGGAATCATCCTTGAACACTCAACTGGTCATCATCACCTCATAACTTACTCTACTGAACTATCCTTTTCCCAATTTTATACCTGGGTTATAAACATAAAATCATATTGAACATCGTGAATTTCTTCTTCCTTTACTTATTCTCCAAGTTGTATGCCTTTGCAATGGTATCATGATGCCATGCACACTAATTAGGGTAGGGGAAAGATATTCTCTATTGTATCTTTCTGAGAACCCTATGAATGAGAAAGTTGAATGCACAAGTACCACGAAAGACCATTATTACACTTATGCAGGTAAATTTATATTAAGTATTGTGACGACAATTTCTGCTAGACATTATGACTAATTTCTTTTTGTCGCCACAAATCATAGAAAGATCAAGGTTAAGCGGATGTTCTGCATTTAACCACAGAATTTATTCGAAAAACGGTGGCGGCCGATAAGTCCATTCCATAACGAGGAAAATCATGTTAAATAATTTACAGCGTACATTTTAGTTTACACAGGAAAAACCTGCCTTCTTCGAACCCGCTTACAGTTAGCCGGCAATATCGTAGATTGGCTCGACAATGAGCCATTGCGAACGGAAAAAAAAAAGAACGAGATATAAAACAACTTCTGGTTATTCCGAGCGGAGTGCGGCTACCATTTGCTCTCCTCGCGTTCTTTCTTCCAGCAGTCGCTCATTTTTCAAACAGTTAGCGCCATATCATATCCATCGTTGCGTTGCGAGCAATCTACGTTCATTATCAATTCCCCCATTTGAAGATTCCTAACCAAGAAATTGCTTTACGGTGAGTCGGCTACATATCCTTCTTCCGATTGCCGCTGGTGTCAAAACAAGTAAATTTTTTTTCAAACGTACAATAACATCATGTTTTGACCTCGGTTTTGACTGACAAGATCTTCTAAAAGTTCTACTTTTCGTCAGGAGGAAAAGTGTTGCTTTGTCAATGATGAATTACTTTTTCTTCCGCTTGACAGCAAATATTAATTTTGCAGACACATATCAATCAGCAAAGTATTACTTTTCGTATCTAGACAGCAAAGGAGGGACTTTCCTGCCTAGGCTGCAAAATGATTATTCTCAATGGGAATAACACAACACAACGACATTTTTGATATTCAATATTTTTTGCCACCTCCCTTATTTCTGAAGAGTAAGTACTTCTTAGTCACTATCACTGTCCATCATATAAATATATCCGATATTTTCCACAAACCTGACAGAAATTTCATAAGTTGTCAAACTATACTTATTATGGACATATACATTTCCATAGCAACCAACCATTTTTTAAAACAGTAAGCATTAAGCTCTCAAAAAACGTCACAGAAATCTAGTGCCCCTATTTAAAAAAAAAAACATAAATTTGGGTCATACCTTTCTAATTAAAAATCCTATCAAAATACTAGCATGCAACTGGATTCTACGGTAAAAAGTGCCTTTATAATGTATTAAATTCAGAGCACTATTATCAGTATTAACGCAGATATAATTTTTTTTCGATATCGCTATTTTTATATTTTTCGCTCATAACTCGAAAACAAAATAATGTGGCCAAAAATGAATACTACTCTTGTTATTTTCTCAGAAAAATAGAACGAGAATGAGGTATAAGATTTTGGCTGTCCTCTGATTTAAAAGTTGCATTGCTAAAACATCGAAATTTGCCCACCCTGTACAGTCAGTTTCGGTAGATATAATTTTTCGAAATTTGATTCCTTGATTTTGCAAAATTTATATTCTGGAACCAGGAAAATCGATTAAGTAGAAAAAGAACACATTTCTGTATAAAATTTCAGGTTATTAGCTGTTATAACGAGCGTTCATTCAAAATCGTGATCAAGAGTACTATGGAGAAATTAGAATTGATATTCTTTGGTCACAAGTGACGCTTAGCTTGTACCAGATTCGAAGTATGTAAATAAATGTTAGTGATATGATACAAGCTGAGCGCTGCTTGTAATCACAGAAAAGCCACTATAATTTTATCACAGCACTCTTGACCACGAATTTAAATGAACGCTCGTTAGTTCCCAAGAAAAGAAATGGTTCTTAATCATTGGATTCAACTAATTGATGAATATGATATTAGTCTACCCGGTCAACCGTCGTGTATACAAGAACTCTCGACCGAAAATGAAAGTTTTTTTTCTGAATACATACATAATTTATTAAAATTGGAAAAAAAAAATTATCGACCTGAAATTTAAAAATCAGTAGAAAAATGATAAAACGGATAACTAAGGCAAAATTTTAAGAGAATCAAATAATAAATTTTGTAATTATACTGGTCATTCCACAAAGCTTTATTATGAGCAGAAATTATCTACCCACACAACACACATCATTAGACTTCATTTGTGCTAGATTCTAATTTTGTTTGAAAATACACAGGGTGCACCAAAAAAGTGTAATGACCAAACATATGTTTTTTTTGGAACATCCTGTTTTTCATTGAATGAATTAACTTAAGTTTGTTGGAAGTTTCATATGCTTAAAACTTACTATTTTTTAGATATTTCAATTTGTATGAATTGGAGGATTTTCGGAATAACCTAATTACCCCCAAAAATGAATGAATTTATTCAAATGAAATTTTCAAAGTGAATACGAGAAGAACGGAGGTAAGAACTGGCTTTCCGATTATCATTGAGACCTCTACTGAGTGTTCAAAATCAAACAATTCATTGGTGACTTATTTAAACGTTAATATCGGGCTTATTCTAAATAGCACATCCTGTATGCTTTTCATTCATTAGAAAATCCTCTACCAAATTTATGGTGTGCCATTTGGAATAAACCGATTCATCAATGAATCGTTTTATTTTCAACACCCAATAGAGTTTTAAATGATTATCAAAGTAAGTCGTACCTCAGTTCTTGTAGGATTTACTTTCAAAATCTCATTGAAATATTTCCATTCATTCTGAAGTTATTAGGTTTTCCGGAGACTCTCCAATTGAATGAAAAACTGAAATATCTCAGAAACGATAAGTTATAGCAAGTTCCAACAAACTTGGGTTCATTAATTCCATGCAATCAGAAAATTCAATAAAAAACAACTCCATAAAAAAAACATATGTTTGGTCATTTACACTTTTTTGTGACATCCATTGTATTTCCTAACAATTTGGAGAATGGAGCCTAATGAATTTTCAAAATTTCAGCGCTTAACTGTAATAGAGCGTCGCGTCAATGATGGAACATCCTGTAGGTAGATATATGAAGTTCCTCGATAAACTTGGTTGTCCGAAACGTATTTAAATTTTATCAAGAAAAATATTCACGTTTTTCTGATTGTAACCATTGTTGGAAAACGCATGCGAAATTTCGTGAAAAATTAACATGAACACGAATTTGAAAAACTTCTGACCTCACGACGGTGCTCTCCATTTTTATTCAATATACTAAAATAATATATTTTAAAAGAATATATAATTCGGTATATTTTTCTTCATTGAACATTTATTTTCCGAAACTTAATCAGAAGGATCGAATCAAAACATCTCTACGTCATCTACATCTGCATTACCTGCTTCTACGGACGGTCATGCACCAAAATCTTACACACGATTAATTGTGAATGTCGCTTCATACTGAAAATTCCGTAAATATTCTTATCAAAGGGGAAAACCATGTCAAGATCTGCCTGCGCGCATCGAAATACTGCCAAGAGACTCTTCACGAGATGATACTGCACGACAATGTTCTGAGGTAAAACCTCAGTTTGGTTCGATGGACGACAGAAAATGCGGAGAAAAAGACTGAATTCAAGTTCTATGGACTCACATCCAGTTCGACGTGATAATTTCATTTAGATCTACGCAACTGTAACAAAATGAGAACTTCTCCTCATTTGATGTTATTACAGATAGTGCAAATTCAATGATTTTGATTATCTTCAACAATAGAGAATTCCTTTAAAATGGCTTTTCGCATATCAGTAAAACATTAGGTACCCATTCATTTCCTCTCTGGCGCTCCTGCGATGGCCAAACTTTGTACGGTTTACGAAGTTGTACATTCACTTCATATCTTTTTTCTTTTTTCGAAGCAAATAAGTAGAGGGCAGCACTGTACGACGACTTTCACGAACCTCTTTTGTAATGATTTTTGGTAGGTTTTTTCACGATTATTTAAAAATATATCGGTGCTTTGTGTAAAGTACCTACATATCATCAATTTCTTTGCGTTACCAAACTTTTTTTCATTCGCAAATAAAAATATTTATTTTGTTTCATGTAGATTATTGTTTAAGGATATTATTTCAAAACCCCATAAAAATCGGTGATTTGTAAGAAGAAATTTATCTTATTTCGTTTTGAATGGAACAACCACGTGGTGGTGCTCCCTCTTAAGTGGGCTTTTCAAATAATCGATTTTCAATATTGATAGAAGAAATAAAACACTTGACTATACGTTTCACAATTTCAATAAAAACATATAATTTACTGTTGACATCCATGTTTCGGGTTTCATACTATACTGAAATAAGATTTCGATTCATTACATCACTAACTTGTCACAACATCTCAAATTTTTCCACAAGTTTTACTATTGTCGGCCTAAAAAGTGCTTCACGATGACCCAAAACTGCTTTATCTTTCCGAACTATGACTGCAAAACTTTCGCAAATTATTTTAGTGAATTTCAAGAAGTTTCAATTCTTTGTTGTAGCGTGTATCGTTCAATTCATCGTATGTAATTGCATAGTTTTACTTGTCAAATGTCAAAAGATGACAGCTGGGTAGTACATCACATGTGACCACTTGCCCAGATAGCGGGCTATTCAGATTGAAACCTTTTATTGGGACAATCCTCGGGACAATCCATTACACACATTCTTAATGCAAGTACACACCTGGCAAAAGACTAAGGATATTGTAAATTTCATGAAATATTGTATGCTACCCTACCTTTAGTCAGTTCAGTTGTTGACAATATTTTAAAACCATATATTGCTATCGTGCAGTTCAGAAGTTTTCTTGAAAAAATCTTATTTCTGCAGATTATTGAACAAAAATACAGACTCAGTTCTGATGGTTACCTCATGTTGATTAATGCAGTTGCAAATATAATCAAAGAAAAATTTTAAGGATCCTCCCCTCAAGAAGCAGCGCTAACCTCAGACCGTTGATGTTTCTAGCTTTCGGTCCTCATCAGTACGTTGAAAAGTGTTGAGATGAGCAACACTTGGTAGAAAACAACAAAAAACAGAGTCTACTACAGAAGCCAGAAAATAGGACAAAGGGTTCAAGAGAAATAAACTACAAACTACGTCGAGATAATTTTCATTCTTTTTGTTAGCCCTGCATAAAACAGAAAACGAAGTAACTAAGTAAGTAAGAAAGGAAGTAACTAAGTAGAACTCATTCCCGAAGAATCAAGTTAGGTTTAAAAAAAACATAGCTGAAATCGGCCAAAGGGTATTGCCGGTGAGAATAGAATGAAATGTGTTGTAATCAGTAAATTCAAAAGAGGAATTTTTTTATTCGGATACGGCCTTTCAAGCTTATCTACAGCGGCTAGCACCAAGGCTATTGACCGTCTCATGAAACAAATACTCGCTGATGCATCGCAACTATCTCACCGAGAAGAATTAACATAATATTAATTTTCGACTTTAATCAATTCAATAATAAATATTTATTTACAGTTATGTTCAAATAATCAGTTAATTACAGTGTATATAACACAAGCTATCATTATGACGAATAGCATTTGTTGGTTTTTGAATAACAGGGTACTATGCTCGAGTAGATTTTTGAGTTCTCGTTCAATTCATCCCCTGGAATATTCATAGGTCAGGTTCGGAGTAGAGGAATAAAATAAATGTTATAAAAATGTGTATGAGCACTGAGCAGACATGCTGGACAGCTTTATATTCGGATACAAAAGACGCTGACTTCTAATGCAACACGCAATGGAATTTAAGTTGATTACAAAGAGCATAACCATCTACAAATTAACATTGGATTTCTTTACAAACTCAATAAACAAAAAAAAATGAGAATGTGGAGTCGGAGCTTTTGAGCGCTCGTCATTCAAGCCCAATTGCGCCTTTGGAGAGCACAGAACTGTAAATAGGTATGTCCTCGGGTATGTCTCCCCAGTGTTACATGATTTTGACGACGCTATTTATACGACATCTGCACGCAAAAGCTCAACTCGATCGAATCTGTAATAACGGAAATATTAGGTATTTCCTATCCGATATCCTCTTTGAATATTCTATGGTTCTGATGATGTGATTCAATAATATAGGGATTCACGGCTGGGCTTGATTTCAAGCTACTTGGCTTGAGCTTGACTTGATTTCAAGTCAAGCTCAAGTCAAATAGTAGTTTTTCAATCTCAAGTCAAGTATTGATTCATGAAGTACTTGAATCATATCAAGCTACTTGATTTTCAGCAGTTCCATTGTGTAGTGTCACATCAATAAAAAATTAATAAAAAATCCTTGGACATTTTGGTCAAGTTTGGAAAGATTTCTAAAACTACCAAAATTTACCAATAGATTTCATAGAAATGTGAGAAAACTACTAATTGAGTCACACTGGCGAATGCTTCAGTCTCTCGGCGCTCGAGGAATTCCCTTATTTAGTCTAAGCACGCACGAGATTGTATGCCGTGCGACGCTTGCATATCAAGCTCAAGTAATATCAAGTAGCTTGATATCAAGTCAAGCAATAAATATCTAAAATCAAGTCAAAAATGCCAAGCCATTTGGCTTAATGAATCCGTGAATAATAATGGTCTAATGATACATAGATGCGCCTTTGAGTGGTCAGTAATTGCAGAGCATTGACTCCAACATTACAGAGAGAAAGATTGAGCCTCATGTCTCGTGACCACGAGGGAGGGGATAAATATGTTTGGTTTTCAACCAATTATACAGGAAGTCAAATCACGTGATCTGAAATGGTTCAATAAGTTCAACCAAGCAATCAAAACATCGATTGGTCACGAGGTGTGAACATCGTACGTCTCACCTTTCTGTTGGAGTAGATTCATCTTTATCTCTTCGCTATCTACTTATTATTAGATTCATGATGTGATTAGTTTGAAATTTTGCACAAGACTTGAATTGTCATTTTACATCCAAATACAAATTTCCGTAAGTCCGGCCTTATCTTTTGAGACCATTTCCAGCTCGCAATTGGAAAACTACAGACATTCTGAGGAAATGAAGGACCATCTGTCCTCAAAAACAAAAAAGTCCTCAGTAGCTCGGAGTTATATAATAATAATCAAATAAAAAATGTGTTTATGCTTTAAGAAGAGCAGTTTTTTTTGAGTTCTCGTTCATTGGAAATAAAATTCAATAATTCTCTCGATAATTCTGATGACTCGGTCTTCTTGTAATTCATGTATTTTTCGGTTTCCTTGTTTTGATCTTTGGATATTTAATTTTCGATATTTCGCTTAAATTTTATATGGTTCTTGTCACGCGATCTGGACAGAATATTTTATATAGCTTTAACACGTCGTTTTCTACCGAAATACAAAATTTCAACCGTATCGTACCTGTGATTTTGAAATGACAAAAAAAAATTCAAATGTCTCTAAGTTAGAAACTATTTCTCATTAACAAATTCAACAGCGGGGTGTTTGAAATGAAAACTTACCCTGAAAATTTAAAGTGTCTAGGTTCTCTTTTAGAGGGTTGTCGTCTCTACGTACGGACGGACATAATTCAATTTGACTCCGAAATAAATGGAATCTAATCTTTTGAGAATAATTGCGTCTCAATATTCGAAGAATGCAGACATTGATGCGAAATGTTGGCAAACTGTTCAGGAAAAGGGAGCACAAAAACACCTTGATTACTGTGGTTTCAGTTTTTCGAAAAACCCACATTATATGTATTAAGTTGAATATGAGTTCATATTTTTCTTAAGAATGTTTTATTCTTCACTGAAGTTACAGGAGGCGTAAAGCATAGGGGTAATTAAAACAGGACAAATTCAGATGATTGAATTTAAAAAATTTTACTAAATTATCATTTCAGTTACAACAATTATCATTTTTGAAATTCATGATTAAGGAAGGATAAGTTTTTGATTCATTATTATTCCTTATTCTATACTTCGCACAATATGTTCAGTTTAACTATTACAGAAGAATTTCAGAAAATTAAAAATTACAGTGATGCATTAGAAGGAATTAGGGAAGGCCTTTGTGCAAGAGAGGATCAATGCTGCTGTGAAAGATGAAGAAGATAGTTGAATTCACGATTTTTGTAATCACCATAATTAATAATTTTTAAAGTTATTGTGGGTTGAAATTGATTTGTTCTAGTCCAATCTTACTTTAAGTATTCTAGATTCCTCGTGATTTGAACTATTGTAAAAAATATAATACATAAAAAGAGTTGAAATATGTCTTCAAGTTATTCCACAAGTTGGTTGGAAGGAAATAGGAAAGGCCTTAGATCAGGAGTGGATTAGTAGAAGCTGGAAAAAAGAAGAAGATTGAATTAAGCAAATTATATTTTGAAGTTCCATAATTAGGGAGTGAACATTTTATTTCTAAAATGTTAATTGCAAGTAAAAAATTTGAGAGGCTAACATATATGAAGAGATTTTCAACAGACAAAATATTTTTGAGACGAGAAACTTTAAAATCCGCTAACATAATCTAATGTACTGTTTAATACTTCATTTATAACTGTTATTACTTTAATATGGATATTGATGCTTGTGGCAAGTCCAAAATGTATCAATCAAATAAAAATAATCAACATTGAAACTTGAATCAAGTTGTTAACAATCGATTAGAATATTTGTTTATACTACAAACATTTTCAATTTTAAACACATTCCTGCATATTCACACCTCAACTAAGACTCTCAGAAATATTTCGAAAATAACCTATGTATTAAGAATAAATTTGAATGTTTACTACTTACCTACAATTAAAATTCTAGGTTTTGTTTTGCCGGAAGTGTATTTGACCCTTTTTCTTCTAACAGAGAAACATCTCCAAAAAAACACTGATTTCAGGAGTACATTATCGGCATTTTTACCCACAAACAGAACAGTACAAAGAGATATATAAACACACTCGACGAAAAAATTTCTCACTTATCCACAACTAAAAATTTTGATTATTTTCACTATTTTTGAGGCACTACGATTGTGGAACTGGCCAATTTGATTTTGACAATGTCAAATTTGACAACTATATTTATTTGAATATAAATTGTAATATATTCTGTGATTCGATCAAGTTCCATTTGAAATCACAAATTTAGTTACAAAAAACTAATCCTCACTTTTTTGTTTTAAGTTCCAATAAGAGAAATAGTAAAAAGAAGTAATGGTTCAATAGTCATTACTACATTATTATGGAATATGTTTTTAAAATAAATCTAATCAAATTACTCAAACACAAGAGACTCTCTGTGGAACGTATTTATTTTCGAATTGTCAAATACATATCGGCAAATCTATAACCTAACTTTTATAAAAATGATTTCAATTAAAACTTAAAGAACTCGATAATAAATAAACATTTAGTCATTTCTATCCAAATGTTACTGTTTCACAGTAAATTTCCTTTCAAAAATGAGTTTCTTAGGTGACGGAATTGTTATATTTGTATCCCAAGTAAAGTAACAAATTCATTTAAATTATTACTTCCTTACAAGAATTTCATTTTCAGGTATTCTTCTTCATAGGAGCATGGATTTTTTTCGTGAAACAACTATTCAAGGACTACGAAGTCAGACATATGATGATACAGCTATTATTCTGTATTACTTTGACTATATCTTGCACTTTGTTTGAACTGATTATATTTGAAATATTAGAGATCCTTGATTCTAGGTACTAATAAATTTGTAGATACGATATTGCATTAACGCATACTCTCAGTTCTAGGTTTTTTTTCTGGTACTTCATGCTGTACTTTTTACTCTTTATAGTTATAGTGGCTAATCCTCTATATCTATCATTCTGCTGCATCAGTAATGTCCCTTATGGTAAATATTATTGTTCTTTTTTTGTCACACCAGAAACTTAATTGAACTGGTGTTGGATTACTTTCATAGATCTGTGAATAATTCGAGACTTTTGATATATTTGATAATCATTTGGATGATAGAGCAACTATTCTTATTTTTTAGTGAAGTCTGAGTACATCAAACATGCTACATTCCTTGTTTGGATAGCTTTCCTTGTGATATTCTGGAAGATTGGAGACCCTTTTCCAATATTAAGTACTAAGCAAGGTCTTTTATCTATTGAGCAATTAGTATCAAGAATAGGGGTGATTGGTGTAACTGTAATGGCTCTACTATCTGGTTTTGGTGCTGTTAATTATCCTTATACGTCAATGAGATATTTCATAAGGTAAAGCAAGTTGAACATTTCTTTAATTCTCTTTATTTTTCAATTTCAACCAAATTCCTCATAAATATCATGCTTTTTTACATTTGTTCACAATGATTTATGTAATCTCATTTAAAGAGAAGTAACCATTACTGATGTCACTAATATTGAGAAAAAATTGAGACAAGCTATGGACATGATTCTAGTGAAGAAAAAAAGAATAGCAATAGCCAAAAAACAAATGGCTAATAACCCATTAGACTATGTTAAGCAAGGTATTTGGGGTATGATTGCATCTGCCACATCAAGAAAGCAAGAAAGTGAGTATTCATAAAAACATATTTGCATAACAATTTCTTCCATTATAAATTAAGATTGAAATCAATAATAAATTTAAATACAATTCCCAGACAGCATTCATTGCTAGATTGTCTCAGCTCTTTGTTAATATTAGGTTCTTACCTAAGTAACTCTATCACAAAATTTAGTTACTCTTAACATGACATTTTAGATAATGCTACTGTGTTAGCGAGAAAATTGTAATTCATTTTTATTACTTTATTAAATATTATTTGGTATATTGACTGTTTTCTTATTTGATGACATTACTGAAGTTTAAAGTTTCAATATCTTGATTTTCCTTTCTCAAATGAAAATTTTCGGATAGCATAGAATTTCTAGAAATTTTTGATCGAAGAGATTCCATTCAGACAAAAATGTATATAATGAAAAAATTCTTAGATATAACCCAGTTGAAGCTAGAAGTAGCGGGATTAGAAGAGCTAAGCAGACAATTATTTCTTGAAGCACATGAAGCAAGAAATATGTTGGAAAGAATTGAATGGTCCAGAACATGGAAGGGTCTCTACTTCAACTTCCTCGGATATATTTTCTCCGTTTATTGTTTATGGAAAATTTTTATTGTAAGTTTATATTCTTCTCTGATGAAAAAAATAATGTCTTCGTTTTAGTGTACAGTCAACATTATCTTCGATAGAGTGGGTAAAAAAGATCCTGTAACAAGAGTAATCGAAATAGCAATCCACTGGATGGGTTTTAATTTCGATGTGAATTTCTGGTCGCAGCAAGTTTCTTTTTACCTTGTGGGATGTATAGTGGTGACATCGATTCGAGGACTACTCCTCACTCTGACAAAGGTAAATATCCAATTCGTTTGTTCTAACAATGGTTTGGTATTTTCTTTCATTCAATCATGACATTTTTCAAGATACCATTTCGTGAACACCTGTTTCATCTTATTTTCAGTTCTTCAACAAAATATCTTCAAGCAAAAGCTCAACGATTATAGTGCTAATATTAGCTCAAATAATGGGCATGTACTTTGTTTCATCTGTTTTACTCTTACGGATGAATATGCCTCCCCAATATAGAAAAATCATCACCCAGGTATTGGGAGATCTACAGTTTAATTTTTATCATCGTTGGTTTGATGTGATATTTTTAGTGAGCGCACTGAGTAGCATATTAACTTTATTCCTTGCACACAAGCAACCTGTAAGAGATAACATGGACAGCGAATAAATTGTATGGAGAGAAAATCCATTTAATCTTTTTTATACAAACTTATTACTTAATCGAGATCTCCAATTGAATTATAATCATAATTATTCTCATTGTTATTATGTATAGATGTTTATTTATCACATTCAACTTTATATAAAATTGATAATTATCTTATTTTATGGCTATCCACTACTGCTTCAAAATATTTTTTTAATTATAATATAACATTTACTCTTAGGTAAGATTTGAAACTATCAAAATGCCATCGAATTTTTTATGATTTAATATAGTATTGATTTGTTTTCGGTTTATTTATTGATCTTGTATCCCTTCATTATTGCAGCCTTTATAAGTATCAATCTGATGAGAGTCATAAAAAAAAAGGCTCGGTGTAATTCTTAATATTATCAGAGAATACCACAAATAGAAAGGTGCTTCCAATATACAGTATTGGCAACGATACATCTTGATATTGTAGAAATTCAATGCTAGGAACAGTAATGAAATCTGATCAGTAAAATTCTGAATTAGTATTTTGTAAGAAACAAGAGTGTTAGTTGTATTATACTTTCCCCTTGTTTCTAATTGGACTTCCATAGTTTCTAGAAGGAAAAAGATTGTAGCTCTCTTTGTCTTTCGTCATTCTTTATGGATTTTTTTCTAACTCATTGATACCAACTTACCAGAACTATATACCCCACTGTTATATGGCACTATCACTACACTATGCTAGAAGGTGTGGTGGTGTAGAAGGCAGGGACCACTGAGTTAACATCAGATTTAATTACAGAGGCGCACCAATAATATTGTCCGAGACCACCTTGCCAGACCCTAAGCGCTCAAAACTTTACTTGAGGCTTTTTGAGACAGAAAATTCGTAGAAAAAAATGAAATTATTGAACATTCAAAACGTCTCATATTGCGAATGAATTTTTTACCAAAATCAGAACGAAAAACCATAGCACTCCCTTAATATGGCTCTACTCGTCTATTTTCGCATTTCATCAGTTCGGAGGGCTCCCAATTTCAATTGATATAAGACAAAACAACACTTGAGGTGAGAGTACTGAATTTAACGTAAATATACTATTTCTTGAACTCAAGAAATTGGTGGGAGCGCTTGTGGAGAACGCATCCACCACCTAATTCTTATCGCTTTCAGAATTGATTGAATTTCAACATGAATCACCTATATCTAATAAAAATACCGATGAGTTTTTCTCTGAAGATATGAAAAAGACATTTTCGGGAAGCTAACTGGTTATTTTGGTCAAACAAAGTCCATTATCTGTCGAATGAGTTCTGTCAATATAAAAATGACAATAAAATTAGGTTAAAAAATTGATGTCTGTGTCTTGAATGCTCACTTTACGTAATAGGAATATTGGATTTAATTCTTCTCGAAGCATTTAATATAAATAATTATTAAAAATGACTGCATGGAGAGCTGCCGGTCTTAAGTGAGTAATAATTGATCGCCCTTATACTCATTTTTCTGTGCACTTTAATTTATTGCAGCTATATCAACTATTCCAATATTGCTGCTAGAATATTAAGGCAATCCCTTAAAAGCGATGCTAGAGCAGAAGCAGCTAAAAGGGATACCTCAACTGTAAAAATCACTAAATGGGTTGATGGCAAGCCAATAAGTAAGTTGAACTAAAGGCCATTTGAATAGCTACATTTATTGCTGCTCAAATAAAAAATATATTATGTATAATAAATTATAATTTATTTTTAATTTCCCAGATGCAAAGGATTAATTTCATTGAGGTGTAAGTTCTTGGAGTGATTAGTCTGAGAATACTTTGAAAGTTAATACTAACAATTAACTTAAAACTTGTGTTATTTGAAAGAAAGGTTTTTGTTATCTGATTGAAATAATTTTTGGAAGTTTCATTCATTCAAGCAGATCGTTGTTAGCAGTTCAGGATTCATATATCACTTTTAAATTACCTTTTCTGCTTAAAAATATTCTTTGACCACCAATTACCTAGATTTTGAATGTTTTCATATAGTCGTCTTTAATTTTTTTATCCTAACGCCAAAATTTTGCAATATTTCAACAGCAATGGTAACGACGTTGTAGTTTGCTACACTTACCTACTGATCTTGATTTCTCGGTTGAGTTGATGTTATACCCATTTTGATCACTCCAATCATTCAAAAATACCCATCCAATCGCAATGAAATTTTAAAATCGGTCACAAAATTGTGAAAGGAATATTCATACAAAATTTTGTGATGATGACTTTCCAATATCAGAATTTATTTGTCTGATTTCATTGGAATTTTTGTATATATAGTTCATCGATGAAATGAGTTATATATGTATAGATTCAGCTATGTAGATTAAACATGGAAAAAAATAATCAAATGTTTCTGATCTCATTCCCCTGAATCGCCAAATTTCATTTAGAAAACCAACTGAAAAAAAGGAACAAGAGAATTGTCATGAAAAAATCATAAATTTAAGAAGAAGAGCATAAACTCCTGACTTCTTATCATTGTGAGCTGTTGATTAGGTTTAGCGGCTTTCTAAAAATTAGAGCTTTTGAGTTTCTATTTGCAGTTGTATAAAAAGTATCATTGAAACCTCTTTGCAAAGTCACTTGATATTTGGAACCCAAGCCACCAATTTATATTAATTGTGTACTGAGAGTTGTTCTCGAACCTTTTTGTTTAACACTTTTCATTAATAAGTGATTTTTTCTTGTTGTGCTAATACTAACAAATAGGTTTTTTTCAATATGATACTAATGTTGGGTTTTTCTTGCAGAAAACGTTGAGCCAGCTAGAGATATGTAATTGGGTTAAATAATAAATAACATTAAGTAGTAAAAGTTCATTATTATAAATACTCCTATCACCAATAAAATATGAAAATATGAAAAATATTTTTTTAACAATACATCTAAGTTATAGATGAAATAAATATATCAAACAATATTATCCTACATCGTCTTAAAAAGTTGCCTCATCCAATAAATAAAGTAAAAAAAAAAATTTTAAGATTTGGGTACACCAGATTCAGTCAAAAGGTGTTCTGATACTTCTAGAATTCTAGGACCATCTCCCACTTTGGTGTATATAAGATACTTTAATTTACCCTCCTTCTGTTGGTAATTACTGATAGTTGAAGTCAATTTCTGTAAAAAGTCAGAATTATTATTGGGTTCAATCCAAAAAAGCTCTAAACTTCTAGTCTCAGCAAAAACCTGTTATAACTGAAAAATTGTATTTACTTCATCAAGGGTTATTGTAGGCGGCTTGATTCCTCTAAAATAATCGGAAATAATTGAGGGTTTTGGTGGAAACACATAGTTCAGCATTCCTATCACTTCCGCAACACTTTCTTCCAATAGATATAAACAAGCATTGGGACCAGCATCAAAAGTATAAGCAATCTGAAAATCAAGAGCTTAAAAGAAATCACAAAAAACTCATGTATTCATCATACACTAGTCTTGAGATCAGGCAACAGAAAAACATCTCCAGAAGATGCATGACTGGTGAAATGCCGAGTAGATATGAAAATATGATGATTCTGCTGGACACGCCATATAATTATGTTGCTTTTCTGAGATACCGGGTTATTTATAACTGAACACAATTAAGATTAATCTCTTCTATTAGCAATCCTAAAACAACAAATTGGCATTTCTCATGTTGAAACAGGTAAAATTACTGCCAATTTTTAAATATAAATTGTAAAAACATAAAAAATTATAGCGAAAATCGAAATCCACATTTAAATTTTAAACACCCTGTATCTCAGAAACTAATAATGTTTGTATGAGGTATGTTGGAGAGAATCATCTTATTTTTAGGTCTAGAATCTACAATTCGGAGATTCTAAATGAATTACTTTATGAAGTTAGGCTTCAATTTCCTTACCACAGTTTCTCCTTTGAATTGGTTATAACGATGAACTAATTCTATGATAGTCCTGGAGGTGTCGTTCAGATAAAAACATGGTGGATAGGTATCTAAGCAGACACTGTGGAATTGGTTAGAATCTTGCATCGTCAATCGGGCAAATTTTTCAAAATTTCTGTTTTTTATGGCATCAACCATTTCTGCCGTTCTCTGTGGTACAATTTTTTCAGCCCTATAACGAAGAAACTCTGAGGTTTCAACGCTCGTCCTCATTCCAGAAGTAGAACTGTATGTTTTTTTCTGATCGTCAACAACAAGTATCAACACTCTCATTTCTGGCCAGTGAGTTTCAGGGGCTACCTGAATTGCAATTGAATCTGATCCTTCAGAAGTTTCTCCTTTATGCCACCTAACCTTCAATGAAACAATCTCCATAATAAACTGATTCAAAATGCCTATATTGCAATATACAGGCTGTTCCTTAATTGAACGTACTAACGAAAAGGGGAGATTCCTTAAGTGAGTTTAAGAAAAAAAAGTCCCATAAACATGTGGTCGCAAACGTTTCGTTTTCGAGATACAGAGTGTTGAAGTTTGAATTTTTTTCAAGTTTTTTTCTCATAGTATCTACACTTCACAAGATATTCAACTGAAATTTGGCATAGATATTACATTTGAGAGTTTTCACCACGTGACATGGCAATTTCGATAGAAGATCTACAGGGTGATATTTTTTCTGGAACACTGCCACCTGTTCTTCTGCAGAACTTTTTTTTGGTGAGCAACTGTTAATTTGAAAAAATGTAAAAAGAAGCTTTGTTCTTATACTAAACTTTTCGGTCTCTTGTAGTTTTTTCGTATCTACCAACGATTTCGAGAAAAAAAATTTTGAACGATTCTCTCGAAATTCTCGTAACTATCATAGGAAGGCCAGTTTGTAATTTGTGGTGAATGAATTCACCACAGATTACATTGCCATGTCACGTGGTGAGAACTCTCAAATGTAATATCTATGCCAAATTTCAGTTGAATATCTTGTGAAGTGTAGATACTATGAGAAAAAAACTTGAAAAAAATTCAAACTTCAACACTCTGTATCTCGAAAACGAAACGTTTGCGACCCCATGTTTATGGGACTTTTTTTTCTAAAACTCACTTGAGGAATCTCCCCTTTTCGTTTGTACGTTCAATTTAGGAACACCCTGTATAGCACTACAACTCCTTAATTTTAAGAAATAGAGAAAAAGTTATATAGCAGGTACGTATCCTGTTTTCTAGGATTTTGGATTTTTGTTGGATATGATATCAGGCTAAATGACTGCCTCAGAGTTGAGGCTAGGCTGTTCAGATGTTGTTGGGCAAAAAGATTGGTGATATAGAACAGCATGACACTGTTACAGGGCTCTGCATATGTTCTATAGCACTAAAACTGAAGCACTACAGAGCAGTGAAAAAATATAAATACTGTAGAGATTTGAGGGAGCATTCCCTCAATAACTCCGAAGCTCTATGCCATAGCAACTTGTGGATTTTAGCTATTTATTTCTGTTTCTCGAAAAAAGGGTACATCATATGTATATTATTTTTTTTCTTTATCTTGTAATTTAGGAGTTATAGTGGTGAATTATCGAGATCTACTCTATAAATTTAGTCAAATAAGCTATTTCCAAGAAGTAGTTGAATACATCAAAACTGGTAATTACTAATTAAGATCTTACCCAACCACCAAATACACTTCTGCAAGCACTTCCCGAACCCATCCTAGCAATAGTTGATATATTTGTTTTGACTTCATAGATTTGTGCTAAAGCAGATACTAGACATGCAAAACCAGCAGCAGAAGAAGCCAGACCTGCAGCTGTTGGAAAATTATTTTCTGAGCATATGCTTAGGTTCCACTTCAAACATTCCAAATTAGGATTAGCTTTTTTTTTCACTGGAAAAACAAATGGTAGATAACAGTGAAATATAAAATGATTTTATATTTACTTTCTATTAAACAGTTCTGAAATCTTTTGTTGTCTATTGACTGCAGTTCTCCATTTAACCAGAACTTGGTTTCTTTTAAGTCTGGTGAAGCTACTATTGTTGTTTTTGCACACATCTGAAATTTAACAATAATATTCCACAAAGTCTCAACAATAAAATATAAATAACTTTTAAAGTAATGCAAGTTTTTTACTCAATGATAAATGAAATATCTCTCATCTATAGAATACAGGCTATTCCCAAGTTGGAGGTTCCTACATAGGAATAGAGTAGATTATTTGTTTTGTAGATACAGAGTGTAAGTTTCATTTTTTTTCAAATCATTTTCGTCATAGCACCCTAGCATTTTTTTTTCTCTTTTACATGTGCTAGGCGTTTCCACACCATCCACACAACCAACATTTCACTTCTATAAGACTCTTTCAATTCTATTTAACCATCACCAGACATATACAACATCCATGACCTAGCTGGGATTCGAACCTGGTACCCTCGGCACCACAGCCAACCTCTCAGTTCACTGCACTACCGAGGTAGTCCACCCTAGCATTTCTGACATGAATTGGGCAAAGATATCAACTTTTAAGTTTACATGATATAACATATCAATTGCCCAAGAAAATTTACATGGCGAAATTTTCTCTTTTTTCTCAGACCTTTTTCATAGCCTCAACTATTTTTGTGAAGAAATATATTTAATAATTGAGGAATATGTATTTCGATGTATTCCAAAACAATGCTTCTGCAGAACCTTGTTTATGGAATTTCATTTCTTGAAATCATCCAAGTAATCACTCCTGTATATTCAAATTATAAAAAGATATGAAATAAATGAAAATTCATGAAGCTGCTAAGAATTAAATAATTTACTTATATCATTATTATCAGTCGCCACAATCATTGCAAATAATTTTATTTAATTCTATTCCTTTAAAATTTATAGATTGTGGTCACAATGTAGGATTCTATACATTCCAAAATTAAAAAAGTGAAAATTACAGGGGGAAATTATTTCCTTGTAAGATTTTTGGGAATAATGAAGAAAAAACATATAAGACCTCTTCTTTGAATTATATAGAAAGAATGTATCTATCAGTATCAGCCAATAAAGCTTTTATGTTAAAATCAATTCAATAATATAGAAAATTTGTACTTTACTTACATGATCTATACTTAAAGAAGCACTTATCGAATCATTCAGAGGTAATATCAAATCCTCATTCCTTTTACCCCCTAAAAAATGACCAATAATCGTATTAATCCATGTTCATGACTTTCTTTGAAAAGAACTTACAGTATTTTATTACTGCAATATTGACTGGTGCTTGGCATGTTACAATCCTCATATTCTTTATAGTAAATATCTACTTTAATAGATATACTTAATTAAATGATCCGAATATTAGCTGAAACTAAAACAAGAAGGATGTGAAAAAGTAGGTACCTGAATCAAGGGTTATAGTTTTATTGAAAGACAAAATCGGAATTCAATGAATTAATTCATGAAAACTTAAAGGGAGGATATTCTCCTCAAATTTTTTTAAACAAGCTAGTATCGAAAAATACATCAACGATAATGTATACCGTAAATATATTAAAAGATACACACAATACAAAATCAGATAAAGTGGTACATAATTTATTTCATTCATAAAAGTAATCACTTCTTTTATTCCATCATGTTGGGTTTATGAGGCGAACTAAGTAGCTTTTTTGTTTTAATTGACCAATAAAATAAGGAAAATTGCATTATAATGTAATTTTTCAGTTTAGCCACAGTCTTTAATATAAAATTATAACGATACTCACTGCTAGAATACAGAATATATACTTCAAAATGTAAGAAAACAAACACAACAAAATAGCAGGATCCAGTATTTATTTATAAATGAGGTTATAAACTGATGACGTTTAACGGTGACTTTTTGACCTACCACTCATATTTTCTTCGTTGTATCTCTCGTTTGGCTAGGCTACCAGGTGTATTAATAGTTTATTAATTGCGTAGATATAAACGATCGAACATATGATCTAAGAGGATAAGATACATGGAAAATCTGCTACACAGGATAATTTCAGTTGATTTCATTTTCATGTGGAACACGTGATTTATTTTATAGATTTTTATTTATTTAACTGTTTTTTTAAAGTTTCAAATGATATCAAGTTTCTTTCTTATTATTTTTTAAGAAGCAAGAACAATGAACAAATATTGGAGTAATTTAGGTATTTGAAGTCAATATCTATTGAGATAACTATAAACAAATAATAATAAACTCGGTTTTGCTTCAAAGGAAACTAATCTCCAATAAATAGCCGTTTGCAAAATTTCAATGATGGCTATAAGCTGATAGTGATACTTGTGTATAATAGTTGTGTTTTGACCATTGCATTGTTTTCAAACTATATTTTGAAGAAAAGATGAAGTTTGCCGAACATCTCAGTGCCCACATAACCCCAGAATGGAGGAAGCAATATATAAATTACGAAGTGAGTAAGGCTGAATAATATCATACCTTTGTCATAAAAATATTGAGTCTGGTAATGTATCGAATGGGTTGTCTTATCCTTAAGTCATGTTACTTGTTAGAGTTAGTTCCTCATGTTACATTATTGTACCTTTGCTTAGTTCTATGTCCTATAATATACCTTCAAGAAAAAGATTTGTTCCTAATTTTTATTTTTTTAAAGAATGCTAAATGCTGTTACCAGAATGTAAATGCATTTTCTTAGGAATGTTAATACTCCCTTACAGCTTCTCAGTTTCAAATTTTGGAAAATGTTGAGTTCAAGTATCAAATTGTACATCCTGTGTTTAGTTGCATTTCAATGAAATTTGGACTGGCATTAAAATATTTTATTTTGGTAATGAATGTTGTATTTCAATGGATTTTCATGTTTTGCATATATTTAATTGAACTGTTGAATCATCTTGTATGAAGTCATTGTATAATTTGTTTGGTAATAATGACAATAACAACTTATCAAGAAGTATCAAAAAATTCGCTCTTAGTCAGATAAAAAAGATCTGATTAAATATATGTGTTAGTCGAGTGTACTTATATACTATGCGTTTGATTGTTCAAGGATTGATGGGTAAACTTATCATATTCATGACATTTTGCTCTTATGTAAAACATTATACCATATTTATTAATTTTAATATCAAAATACATAAAGAAAACAAATTGTGTCGTATTGTTGGCTTTGAGAAAAGTTTTTATTACTATTATACTGACATCAGAGAAATTTTGAAAAGTATTCAGATAAATTACTCTCTAGAAGAGTATTTGAAGTAACTTTGAGTATCTAGTAACTTTTCGACAAAACAAGTCAATTACATTTCTGGAGTTATTTTTATGAATTCTTGCTAAGATAGGTATATTTTCTGATAGCTCTGATTAAGATAATGTAACAAAGAGGATTGACAGAAAAAATTATCCAGGAAAGATAGAAAACAGCTTATCACTATAGGCAGAACTGGGCAAATTATCATTAACTGTTTATTGAACAGAAGATTTTAGTTATCTTGTTAGTTAGTAAGATCTAACATGACAGCACTGGTGTATCCAGAGAACTGTTAAGTAAATAAAATAAATTGTGGTGATTCATAAAAATTTACTTGAGATAATAAGGATGTTTCATTTTAGAAAATCTCATTCAGAAATCTATGGTTATTTGCCAAATAAATTATTTTGAATATTTTCAGTTAAAGATTTAGTGTTGAATTATATTTCCTGTGGAGGGACATCCAGTACCCCCGTTAGTTACCCCTCTGCATGACAAAAGGAGAAAATTAGATGAGTTAAATAAGGGATGAGAGCTGAAAGAATCTGTTATTAAATTAAATAAAATATATCCCTCCGAAATATAAAATGCAAAGATTCATCCTATGGAAGAGTGGTGCATTTTGGCGTTTTGTGAAAAATTTTAAGTATTACTGCAATTTTCAGAATTAACGTTTTGAAATGCTCAAAAATCAAAATCTTGAAATTTGATAAGAAAGATAGTTGTGGGAAATAATCGAAAATCTGTCGTGGGACATTAAATCATTGTTCATAAAAAATTAAGCACACAATGCATTAATCCTTGGGAATATTAAAAATTGATGTACAAAATTGAAAAAAATTTTTTTTGAGAGACTTATTGACATAAATTGAAAAGGAATATTAGATTATGACTACAGTTTCGTTTGTTATGAATTTTTGAAAATTCTTTTGGATGAATGAAGAATATGCAGTGTTTTTTAATTCAATCATAAACTCTGTATTTGCTCAAGGAAAAAATTGATTTTCTGAAAATTCAAATAATAACTCTTATTATTCTCAATAACCTCATTACAGAAAATCTAATAAAGCGTAAGTAATTATTACCTATTTATTTTTTCAATTTGACTTATTCTATTAGGGCATATTAACCTTTGTTCGAAATGTAGGTATGTAATTTTGATTATCATAATGGAATTTTTCAAATTTCGGAAGTGTCTGAGATTATCCACTGGAATATATCGATTTTATCGATAAGAAGCCATCAGATTTTTGAAAAATCTAATCGTTAATGGGAATTATTCAAGATAATCAGAAATCAGTCTTGAAATTTGATTATAAAGCATTGCTCTCTCACCTTACTAATAATCGTTATCTTATTTACTCTGTTTATAATGACATATTGTGTTGATTCTTCTCATCATCGCATTCGTTCCATTTGTATTCACCATGCGGAAATAATATGTCGTAAAATACAAGGTTCTTCTCTCGAACTGCGATAAATTTTCGCATCTTGATTCAAAAATTGTTTAGAATACTAATACAGATTCAGGTGTTAATTACCTACAATTATTAGTTCGACACATTGTTTTCTAATATGGAATCGAAGAAAATAATTTTAATTTAATTTCATAGTTTAAGTTTCCATATGTAGGTATATTGAATCGGAAAATTAAATAAAAACAATGAAAAATTGATATTATGGTTTATTATTTCTTTCTATCTCATAGAATTTCCAAATCATGGAAACAAAACGTTTCATAAAATTAAAAAAACGGCCAATTAAAATGACAATGCTTCTCTACTCGTATATCTCTTTCGCTACTATAAAAGCGCAGCACTCAATGGTACGTTCTCGGGTACGTTATTTTCTGTCTTCTAACACAATATCAACCGAAAATTTCTAGTATACCCATGAGTAACGCAAGCCATATTGAAAAAATTATGGTATTTCACTATCCCAACCCGAATATCCATACCAAATTTAATCGAAATTAGACTAGATAAAGATGAAATATGGAAATCGCTATTATTCTACTTGCGAATGCACCATTTATCTGAAAAAGCTGAATGCAACCATCTATATCAGTGGTTACCAACCTTTTTTTTCGTGAACCCCTTTCATAGCATTTTTAATGGTATCGATGGAAGTTTGATTTGAATTTTGGATTATTTTCATCCGAAAATGGTTTGATATGTATAAAAACAGCAAAACGGTGTTGTATTAGATGTTGAATAAGAATGAGTATGATTTCAAAGTTGGAATATGAAGAAAAGAATAGTAAACTTCTAATATAAATTTGCGTGCAACTTTTGAATTTCACAATTTATATATGACAAAATCATTTGAAAGGTTTTACAAATTGCCAAATTCCTTTATTTCCTAAAAAAGTTTTCGTTAGAATGCAGGATCTAGTTTTGTATCAGCAGATTTTGATTTGAAAGGGGAAAGATGCAAAGAAAGGAAAGTATAATAAATGGAAAATTTTTTAATGCAATTAAACTCAAAATTTAGTAGAAAATTAATTAATAAATAATGTTTGAAATGATCTCCACCTTTCCTCATACAAGACGTTATTTCTTCAATTGTTACTTTTCGCCTGAAATTTTATATTATAATCAAATTTGGTCAACGTAAAGAAAATCGACGAAAAATGAAATAAGGTGAGAAATTTTTTGAAAATCACTAGAACTCAATGATCTCGTAAACTGTTGATTATCAGTAAATATGGCTCAAATGATAGTAAATGGATCATACTTACACTTACTCCAAGGTTCACGTGTTATTTGGAAACACTCTGTATATTTAGGTACCCACAACCTTTTCTTTCAGTTGAAGAATTGCATGGAAAAAGGGCTATAAAATTGAACTCGGTAAAGACATTTTTGTTCATTATGCAAATTCCTCTATGTTTATTACTATATGGTCGAAACCAAGGTGTTTATTGATATTCAGCAGGGAATACGCTCTATTAGTGATGATGTCACACACCGCCATTTTTGGTTCTCCTGTCAGTTTCGGATTCCGAACAAACAAATTGTCATTCAAATTAGTACGTTGTCGTTGAAGAAATTGGCTTATTTTGATAAATAAGTTTATTCAAGGAACGATTTTACAATTAATTGATTGACAGAAAGAACGAGATTAATGCCAGTAAATTCGAACTTGAAGTTCAACTAATAAACACGGCTTTATACAAAATCTGGGGAATGGTACAGGATTCAAACTTACTGGTATTAACCTCGTTCTTTCTGTCTATCAATTAATACTGAAATCGTTCCTCAAATACTCTTATTTATAAAAATAAGCCAATTCCTTCAACGACACCGTACTAATTTGAATGACAATTTACTTGTTTGGATTCCGAACACTGACAGCCGACAGGAGAACCAAAAATGCCGGTGTGTGACGTCACACTAATTCACTCCGAAGCGATAAATGACGGGAATTTGCGGTAAAATCTACTGAAGGGTGTTCAAAATGAAACCTCTTATTATAATAAGAGGTTTCATTTTGAATACCCGGATATTTGCACAGCTGGCACTCTTGAAGTTGTCTTCTTTTGACATTTGACAGGTGAAAACTACGCAATTTTTAAACATGGAGAAATAAACGTTTCTACAAGGCATTGAAATTGTTAAAATTTCTGACAAAAATGGTGAAAATGCTGCAGTCACAGTTCGCAAAACTAAAATACTTTTGGGTCGTCGTGAAGCATTTTTTCACGGGCAATAATGAAACTATGGTGAAAAATTTTATCTGATGGGACAAATTAGTGATGTGAAGATTCGAAACGATGTACGTCGCTCAAGAACAATTAAGAATATTGTTGCTGTAGCTAGTAGTGTCGACGAAAATCCAAGTTTTTTTTATGGCCGGAATTAGAAGTTATTAAAATGGACGAGGTTTTTTTTACAAGATGGCGCTACATGCCACACAAGTAACAAAACATTCGCAATATTAAAGGAAACGTTTCCTGGCCATCACCTCGAAGAGGTGATCACAATTGGGCATCGAGATCTTTAAAATTTTTCTTTTGGAGCCACGTGAAAGATAAGGTGTAAGGTATGCCAATGTTCCACAATGGATTCAAGAGCTTAAAGGTGGAATTCGTTATCGATGACAGACAGCCGCAAATGTGAGAATTGGTCATGGAAAATTTCATGAGAATAATATGTTGCCCAAACCGCAAACGTGGCGGCCATTTGGTGATATCGTATTCTATTTTTCATGTCGTACCTTCCTCTTCACAATGGAATAAACATCCATTGATTTGTCTGGTAATATCTATACCTACTTTATTTTCAATATCGAAATGAAACCTTTCCAATTGGAAAACCTTTACTTTGCAAACAAGGATGTAAACAGGTTTGAATTTTCTTGGTTTAAGTTAAGGCAGAAAAAACGAGCTACCAGCAGTGCCGTATCTAGGGCGTGGCAAAGGTGGCACTTGCCACGGGCGCAAGGTCTGCAGGGGCGCCCAAAAATATCAAGAGAAAAAATATTGGAGCAGCAGACATAATAATTCGAAAGAACACAACTCGGTTTTCATGTATACGCCTCGCAACGAGCAATTACATGATTATTACCAATTCGATTGTTCTCACCTCATACTGGGTTTTCCTAAAACGGAGTTACGAAAGATAATATTCCTTGGATATTTAAAAAAAAAAGTTCCATAAACATGAGCCCGCAAACGCTTTGTTTTCGAGATACAGGGTGTTTCTTGTATATTCATACTTTTGAGTGATGCTTATATTTATCATTATTGTGAGTCATAATGTACATATTGGGATTAATAAACCTTATTATTATTATAAGTTTATCAGATCTTTATTAATCTTCGCTACAGAATTTGTTGATAAGTACCATAAGTTATAATTAATTTATTCATCACAGCTTACTAACTGGATTTTTTTAATAATCTGGATTTTCCTAAGGATTACCAGAGAGCTGTACGACAAAACTACAACAAACCAAAAAGTGTTGTACTAGACCAGAGTTTCTTTTCACATTTTTCTATAAAACCAGTACTTCACCAGAAAATAGTTCTGGTAGAAAGAAGCAGGTACCCTTTCGGAAAAAATATAACCTTGTAGATTTGCATACAAAATAAGCATATCACAAACTTCAAATCGGAAGATCTATGCCAATTCAAGTTAAATATCTTGTGAAGGGAAGGTGCTATGAGAAAAAAACTTCAACACCGGTATCTCAAAACCAAAGCGTTTGCAGATTCATGTTATAGGACTTTTTTCTCAAAACGATCTGAGAACTCAGCCATTTTCATTTGTACACATTAGGAACACCGTTTAGATATAATCAATTCAAAACTGATATCTGCACAATGAAATTGCAATTCGAATGAATCACAGTAAATTGTATAACACGGCCCAGACAATTTTCCGATGCGGATTACTCAGTTCAGTACTTTGATAACTACAGTATTGAAATTTTGTGATGAGAATGAAACAAAAAACCGAAAACAACGAGTAAGTGCATACCGATTACGAATGCAAAAATTACAGATGGCAAATAAGCGGCGACACCGACAAAGCGGATAGATAAAGGAAAATAAAAACCTCGGACATAGATGTGCTCGTAGTGTCGTAAAAGTACTCATCTTGAAAAAAAAAAAATGCTCATCTTGAAAGCGATAATAAACTCATAAACCGGAAAAGGGTCCGATATTGTACTCCGTGTCAATTTAAGAGGAAAGTAAAATGATTATTGTTTCTTTTTATAGAAAAATTTTCGTTTTTCGTCTTTGCGAGAATTCTGAAATTTTATATTTTGGAAATATTGGGGGGGTGAGGGATAATTACCACCCATTTCTACGCCCTTGCTGGAAACATTGAAAATATTGCTAACTTTCCCTAGAGTTTGCGTACTAAGCATAAAATAATCACAAAATATATGACTTAAGTTATGAACAAAAAAGTACTATAAGAAAATATAATCGACGAAAAAAAATCTTCGAAAATGAGGGGCGCTGTCTAAGATATTGCCACAGGCGCAATAGTACCTAGATACGGCTTTGGCTACCAGTAATGTCTTTGGAAAACTAACTAGGTGAATGAGAGTTTTTTTTGAGAGAAACAACATGATCTCCATCATTTTTATCGATATAACCAAAAGGGAACTATTTGAAGTTTTACTTCAGGGATTCACGGCTTGACTTGATATTCAAGCTAATTGACTTGACATTTATTTATTTATACGGACAAGCTATTCTACATTATAATAAAAAAAATATAAAAAAAATACTATTCAAAACATCATATCAAAAATAAACATGAATTTCCAAAATTCTAGTTACCAATTTTCATCCATTGACATTGAAAAATTACTACTTGACTTGAATCCCTATTGACCCTATTTTATATTAACTGTTCTACCGCACCTGGTAGGTATATATTTTTTTTGCACTCGCATAATTTCTTTGCAGCACATACCTCAAAATTTATAAGACATTCTTGTTTTGTTAAGATAAAGATTTTGTTGAAAAAAAAAACGAATCAAGAAATGTTGAATTGAAGAAAAACCATAATTATCTCGAAGTGATAACTTCTGTAGGCCATCAAAAAAATAGTGAGATGAAAGTTCAGCTTTATTGGTATTATCCCTATCCAAAGAATATGTTTTTTATTATCCGAAAACTAAAATATATCGTATTTTCTCTTTGCTAGTGTCCATCTTTGACGCGGGCTTAAAATCAACTGAGTCAATTAATCACAAAACTGTCAGAAAGGTTTTTGTAGTACGAAATCTCATCTTTCTAACGCTATCTAGTGGAATCCGATCGGAATTTACAACGCGAGATACAGATGACTAAAGCCATGGGCGCCCGCAGAAATTTTTCTCAGGGGGGGCAAAATGAAAATTATTGAAAAACGATAAGGCGTCCATGATTATCGTAGGCGACATCAGTATTCCGTTTCTTTCTATTTCTGTATTTATATTCATCACCAGCGTCTACTCTGAATTTCAAAAGATCACTAATTGTGGTACAGGGTCGACAAAAATACAATAATTTCTTGTGTGCTCATAAAATAACGCATAACATTCTTTATTAGTTAAATTAACAATATAATCAAAAATACTTATTGTCTAGCGCTAATTGGTTTGAATGTAACACCCTGTAGTTTGTTACATTTTTAGATTAATAAAAATGAGCTGTTTCCAAACAAGTTTGGTACTTGTGATCTAGCAGACAGAATATGAAAGAAATTATTTCTTATTTTTATACATTTTTATTAATCTAAAAATGTAACAAACTACAGGGTCTTATATTCAAATCAATTGCCGTATTTTTGATAATATTGTTAATTTAACTAATGAAGAATGTTACGCGTTACTTTATGAGCACAAAACTATTGTATTTTTGTCCACCCTGTACCAATTGGAATCAACATGTGATACATTTTTGGAATCTGCTCAGCCAGACTAATCAGAAAATTGAAACAAAATGGGGGTGTTCCATTAAAAAAAATGACGGTGACGTCATTACTCGAAAGTAATTCACCCTGTATATTAGATTATTATTTTAAAATACGGTAAATTAAAATAGAAAATCGACATGTTTCAGGATTATTTCTTAAAATGGTCTGTTTAGCTAAAAATGGTATTTGTTCCATACTTAACGGATACGGACACAGTGTATAAGATGAATTTATAAACAAATTGACACGCATGGAGTGCTTTCGGTTCCATGATTTTTCTTCACCCAAGAAGTGCTCAACGCGCCTAAAAAAGTTTTCAATTAAAAAAATACCTCAGCCGATTATGGATTATATCTACAGGGTGTCCCATAAGTGGCACGTCACAGTGACACCGGAGGTAGGTCAGCTAAAGAGGGACCTAACCAGGTTAACATGACCCCAGTAAAAGTTGCATGGTTTTCGAGTTATTACCAAATCCCCATACTGTGGCCACCGCGATCCCCGGATTTGAATCCAATTTTTTTTTTTTATTGGGGATGTTTAAAGGACAAAGTGTATGCAAAACCAATAAGAAGCGAGGAAGAATTGCGTGAACGCGTATTCGACGCAGCCCGGACGATATCGGAAATTAGTTTAAGAAAATTGAATCGTAATTTTATAAAACGGTGTCATTTATGCATTAGAGTCCGAGGGAAACAGTTTGAACATTTACTGTAAGTTAGATTTAAGAATTAAATAAATAATCGAAAGTTAAGTCTGTTTTTAATTAATTTACCTTTTTTTCAATAATATTCCTTTTTCGCTTCCCCTAATCCATCTTTTTCCCTATTGTGACTTTAACAAATAATAACAAAGCCCGGTATCAAATGTAATGTCATAGCAAGCGGCAAAATTACCTGATAGCGGGGTTCCTAGTTTCAACTTAGTTAAGTAGGGCATCGGTAAAATGATGAAAATACCTAGTTTTATGGGCATAAGATTCGTGTATTGTACCATTTCTAAATCTGTCTAAAATGCCCAATTTTTTGATGTTACTTGCTCGTTTTGTTTCAAGGATTTTTTTTTCACAGCAGGTGTCCAAAGTCGAAGTTCTCGTTTTGCTAGCAATTGAAATCAAGATTTATCCATTAATTTACGGAAATCCACATAACTTTTTGACAGAATCATACTCATGTCATCTTAAATAACTATTTAAGATTCCATTACAACAACAAAAATAAGCTTCGAGAGCTTTCCAGCAGAATTCTGACCCTGACAATGTTAAAAAAGGTGAAAATTCACTAAAAAACGTAATTTGGTAATAACTCGAAAACCATGCAACTTTTACTGGGGTCATGTTAAGCTGGTTAGGTCCCTCTTTAGCTGACCTACCTCCGGTGTCACTGTGACGTGCCACTTATGGGACACCCTGTATGTATAGTATGTAATTCCATTGAAAACCGGAAAATAGTTGTGAATCTATTACTTTCCTTTTTTCCTCGCCTTTGGGTTGAGAAAGTAATATTGAGGGTGTTGTCCTGAAAAATGAGGCGATCAAAATCTCAGGGGGAGCCATGCCCCCATAAAAGAACACCCTGTAAATATTTAAAATGAAACTCGAATGTTCTTATCGAACTGCAGGAGATTATCTCAAACCAAGGGCGCAATAGGCGCTTGAATAAACGAGCATTCAAATGCTCAAAGTTAATGCTTTTCTAGAATGTTTCAATAAGATAACTCGTTCTGTAATTGTCCCGAAAATTTCAAATTGAAGAGCGCTAAAAAGTGTCATTTATTTTTCTTCAGAATCCATCCTATCATCCCAGCTAGAGTATTTTATCTTTGAATTTTTTAAAGGTTGAAAATCATGATAAGCGTTTAGTGTTCTATATTACATTTTTTTTTAATGTTTGTATTAAGCACTTGTATAGTTTTACTCCTTTTATTTTGCAGGAAATGAAAGCCCTATTATATGTGACTGTCGAAAACGCGCCATCTCAAGAAAGCGTAGAACCAGAAAACATAACAAGACACTTCGCTAACTTCGACGAATATTTCTTTCTCTACTGTGATAAAGAGCTGAAAAAAATTAACACCTTTTATTCGGAAAAACTGGCTGAAGCGACCAGAAAATTTGCTACACTGCAAGCTGAATTGAAAACGGCTACCTCTGATATTCTTCAAAGAAGAAGAAGGGAATCTACAGTGAAGAAACCTCTATCTACAAGAAAACTCCAAGAACTAAAATTGGCTTTCAGCGAATACTATCTTAGTTTGATTCTTTTACAGAATTATCAAACGCTCAACCATACGGGTTTCAGAAAAATTCTGAAAAAACACGATAAGGTGAGTAATTACAGTAACAGTAACACTTTGTATCCATAAATTGGACAAATATACTGCCACAAGAGTTAGGGATATCGTATTCAATCGTTTTGAAAAGTATGTAATCTTCGAGAAAATCGCTGTAAAATCATTTAAAACTCGATAACAACTTGAATCGATCCAATAAAAATCAGTATGAGACATTTCGTCAATCTGGTCGCCTTTTTTCTGATGTTTGGTTCTTTGCATATGCTTCATGAATGTTCTTATTTTGAAATGGAGTCAGTCTATCAACGGCTTCGATTTGAAACGAGTTCTCTGGAAATGCCAAGACGTAAATTAACAAACGCTGAGGCTAATAGGGCTATCGGAATGCTACAGGGTGGCCTAACTCAGGTTGTTGTAGCGGAAAGGCTCCAAGTCAGCCAAAGTGTGATATCTCAACTTTGGAATAGGTTCAGGGAGACAGGTTCCGTGTTGAAAAGACCACGGCTTGGTGGTCAACGAAAAACAACACATGCTTGAATACTCTTCAAAATGCAGATGGGATTCAAGTTTCCATCGAAACCATCAGACGACGTTTGAGAGAGATGAATCTAGGTTCTAGACGTCCTTTAAGGGGAATTCCATTAACACGTGACCATAAGCGTCAAAGACTGGAATGGGAAAGGCAACATCATTGGCGTAGTGTTCTTTTCACTGATGAATCCAGTATGGACGATTTTCAGATTCTCGATGAATAAGGGTGAGGACAAGCCCACGCATACCCCGTAATCGTCGCTATGTCCAAGAAGTCCATCCATTCCGAGGGGGTAGTGTTATGGTATGGGCCGGGATATGTTTCAACGGGCGCACAACTCTACACCTTTGGAATGGAATATGACCGCCTTACACTATAGGGAGCATATCATTGACAATATTGTGCCAAATTTTCACGCTGATATTTTCAATTTCTAGACGATACCAGTTGCTGTTGAGAATGCGCGCGAGGAGCTTGGTATTCCACATTTACCAATACCTCCGCACTCACCAGATTTGAATTACATAGAACATGCATGGGATATGCTCCAAAGAAGATTAGATAATCATCAACTCACCCCAGAATCCTTAAATGATCTGAGAGAGCTTCTGCCCCGTTTATGGAACCAAATTCCTCAAGAAATGTTCAACAACCTCGTGTGTAGTAAGCAAAGAAGATGTCTATCTGTTATTGATGCCCGTGGAGGCCATCCATTGTATTGATAGTCTTAAAATGCTTGAATTCTCTGACAATAAAATTTCGTTATTTTAATCGATTTTTCTGAACCACCCTGTATACGCTGCAGACCTACAGGCTAAAAATTAATTTTATTTCCTGCAACTTGAAATCATATTAATATGAATTTTCATCACAAAAATCTCATTTAACTATATTTTTTGCAATTTAAGTCGATATCCCTAACTCATGTGGAGCAGTTTATAATATTAATGCTAATATCAGAGTGAAATATGTTAATGAAGAACATAGCGGATGAGTCATCTAGCGTTTGCAGTGGTTATTTCGATCACTCTCGTTATTCGTATTATTACAGAAAGTTAGTTTAATATTTAACATTAACGGAATGGGTAAAATTGAGTTGATCTGATGGGGTATTGTAGCCGATTAAAAATGCAAATTTTAAATGACCTACTATGTAGTTAATTATACAGGCTGGTCCAAAAGATACAATCTGAATTCCTCATACCCATGGGTATTCGAAAATAACCAATTTTTTGTAGTTTTCAACTTCAATTCAGAAATAAAAAAAAAATTTCCGAAGATTCTGATTTATTTAAAAACTTGACATAAAGATATGTCTTCGAAGGTGGTAAGGTCTCTATTTGGACCACCCTCTGTATATTTCAACTGACTTGGTTTAAAAATGTATCAACTTATCAGTTCTATCGAATTAACACTAGGTCAAAAATGCTGTTTGCTACCCTAACCAATGGCATTACTTACCATAATATGGTAAGTAATGATAAGAGTAGCAAACGGCATTTTCGACTTTGAGTTAAGATATATTCTACATATTATCTAGACTATATAGCTTTTCTTGCAGAGTTTTTAAGTCAGTTCAAACTGAAATTAGGTATCATATTGGCTAAAAATTATTACTACCGATTTTCTTCAATGTGATTTATTCTGGTTGGTTTTTAAAATCATACATTTCTTTTCTTAAAGCTTTTTAGCAATGATTTGGGTTTGAAATGGCGAGAAGAACACGTTGAAACTTCTCATATCTGTACAAACAAAGATATCGATAAACTGATTGTCGATACAGAGGCTACCGTAACTAATGAGCTCGAAGGTGGCGACAGACAAAAGGCTATGAAACGTCTTAGGGTGCCACCTCTTGGGGAGCAGCAGTCACCGTGGACAACATTCAAAGTTGGACTTTTTTCTGGGTCATTCATCGTTCTTTTGATAGCTGTAGTTCTTGCAGGTAATTCAATTCAAAATATTTTGATGGAGCGTCTAGCTTTCACTTTACATTTTAGGGCTAAGAATGAGTTTCATAATCGAAAGTTACAAATGAAACGTGTTCCATAAATTAATTTCAAGGTTAAAACAATGATGAAGTGTTCATAATAATTTCCGGATAGTAGCCCTTTATACAGGGTGTCCCGTAAAGACCACGTCAAACCGAGGGAGAATGTAGATCGAAGGATAACCCACCTGCTATGACAAAACTCCCATTATAAAAGTCTTACCGTTTTCTGGATATTTTGTTTTTTTGTGAAAATAATGAATTTTTGCCCCTTTCAATAGTTTTGTCCTTACGGTTGGTACAATTTCACATCTTTTTGGTTAATTTTTTCAGTAAAATATTGCTGAAGAATGATTTTAACGTTTACATTAAAAACATCCTCCGAACATTTTAAAGGGGGGCTATGAGAAATATTTCTATTGGAAATTTTGGTAGTGGATTATTTTGTTCATGAAGTTTAGCCCATCGAAGTGGAAAAAAATTTACCGAGCTACTGTTGCACATTACACCAATAACTTGTCTATTTTATAGTGATTTCAAAAAGGTATCACACAAGTAATTTGTTACTCAAAGAAAAAAGATATGGCTGTTTTTATCCAAATGGGTACGTTTCTGACAAAATCAAGTTTGTCAATTCTGTTAAGAAATCTTCGATGTTGCATTACTTAGTGAACAATGGCAATTGTTGACGTGCGAAAATATTACCCGCATAATTATTCACCTCGACGAAATTCAATTAATCAAAAAGATGTAAAATTGTACCAACCGTGAGGACAAAACTATTGAAAGGGGCAAAAATTCATTATTCTCAAAAAAAAAAAATATCTCGAAAATGGTAAGACTTTTATAATGGGAATTTTGTCATAGCAGGTGGGTTATCCTTTGATCTACATTCTTCCTCGGTTTGACGTGGTCTTTACGGGACACCCAGTATATTGTTTAATATTTCTATTCGAAACGAGTAATAGTTTCTCCTTCCATGAAGAAACTAACAAAATTAGTTATCAAAATAGTATATTCTAAAACAAGTTGCAGAATGGGCTCCTATTCCAACACGAATGCGAAATTCGAAAACGAGCGACGAAGGAGCGAGTTTTGGAACGCATGAGTGTTGGAATTGCCTTCTGCAACGAGTATTAGACGATATTTTCTCTATTTCAGTCAAGTTTTGTGAAATATTGTCGAAATTCAATGAAAAATTCAGATCATATATCCTAATGACATTTGTATTGTATCTTGGCAGTTGGTGTGACTGTTACGAAAATTGACAGATTACGGAATTTCAATTTGAATCGTATGTTTCGAATTTTGGAAAAAATTATAATTACGCATTGAATTCGTGAATTATGTCTATTGAAATCGATTTAACACCAATAAAATTAAGAGAAATTGCGAATAATATCGCAAATCATTTCACTAAATCCAAATTATATTATATTGACAATAATTGACGTATGTTGAATTTTGATAGGATTGGAAGTCTGACGTCTGTGTAGACAACCACAAAACGAAAAATATAACTGAAAACAATGCTGTAATGACCTCATTACAGCACTGTTTTTAGAACTGTAATGAACTCATTACGATACTGAAATAGAGAATAGTATATTCTAAAACAAGTTGCAGAATGGGCTTCTATTCTAACACGAATGCGAAATTCGAACGCATGAGTGTTGGAATTGCCTTCTACAACGAGTATTATACGATATTTTCTCTATTTCAGTGAAGTTTTGTGAATTATTGACGAAATTCAATGAAAAATTCAGATTATATATCCTAGTGACTTTTATATTGTATCATGGCAGTTGGTGTGACTGTTACGAACATTGACAGATTACGGAATTTGGATATGAATCGTACGTTTTGAATTTTGAGATAATTTACAATTACGAATTAAATGGGTTAGTTATATCTGACGAAATCGATTTAACACCACCAGAATTTAGAGAAATTGCGAATAATGTTGCAAATCATTTCACTACATCCGAATTATATTATATTGACCTCAGAGGAAAGAATTCCTCTGAGATATTGACAATTATTGACGTTTGTTGAAATTTGACAGGAATGGAAGTCAATATAGACAACCACAAACCGAAAAATATAACCGAAAACGATGCTGTAATATGAGTTCATTACAGCACTGTTTTTAGAACTGTAATGAACTTATTATGATACTGAAATAGAGAAAAGATATTTCAAGTACTACACTCTCCTGCCGATAAAAATACATGAGTTGGTATTGTCTTACAGTAAATATATAATAATAATATATAGGAATAATTTTATATAGCAAGTTCCCCAAAAAAATAATAAATAATGGGATAACTGCTTAAAAATAAATAAAAGTTTAATGATGTGTTGCAGATCCACTTGCTTCTAACATCTATACTTACAATTCCAATGTAATGCAATGAGAAATCGTTGATATACATTTTTTTTTCAGCTACATTTCATACTGGAATTGGTGATAACCTGAAAATAGCATTCCGACTTTACAGAGGACCACTCTTGTTTATAGAATTCTTATTTTTAATTGGCATAAATATTTATGGATGGAGATCATCTGGAGTGAACCATGTACTTATATTCGAGTTAGATCCTAGAAATCACTTATCTGAGCAACATCTGATGGAGTTGGCTTCCATTCTAGGGGTTATTTGGGCATTAAGCGTTCTCAGTTTTTTATTTAGTGCAAGCCTTAGCATGCCTCCGTTTGTTAATCCTTTGGCCCTGACATTAATAATGATATTGTTTTTAATAAACCCCTTCAGAGTATTCAGGCATGAAGCCAGATTCTGGCTGTTGAGAATAACGGTGAGTTTAATAAGTTATTCGAGATATGAAGGGTGTATCACATAAGAGCTCCAAATTATTTTGACATAAGTAGTTTTGACAGGACGGCTTCACTTGCCGTACCGCTTTCGAAACATTGATGATTTTGCACTAGTACTTTTTTGATCGTATTTTCTAATTTGCTAAAAAATTGCTCACCACGTTCTTGAGATATTAAATCATAGAAATAGCTCCATATACAGGGTAGGCCACGATCGGTGGTAACCTGGAGAACGGAAGGTACGATTTTATTGACATATGGTTTCTCAAGTAGGAACCACTGCTCTATCGAAAATATTTTCAGTATTTACGTATAATAACGTGTTTTTTTTTGAGGTATATAACTTTAAGTTGGCATTACTGTTCAAGATGGCGACCGATTTAACAGTTGTCATGTGATTTATTCTCAGTTTGGTTTGGCAATTCATCATGAATAGACTCACGCTTAAACAACGCTTGCAAATAGTACAATTTTTTTTTCAAAAATAATGGTTCTGTGCGGAATTCGTATCGTGCACTACGTCCATTTTATTTTGTTTAGCGATAAAGCGCACTTCTGGTTGAATGGCTACGTCAACAAACAAAACTGCCGCATTTGGAGTGAAGCTAATGCTCAATTGTATGTCGAAACATCGTTACATCCAGAAAAACTGACTGTTTGGTGCGCTTTATGGGCTGGTGGAATCATTGGTCCGTACTTCTTCAAAAACGATGATGGCCAGAACGTTACAGTCAATGGTGATCGGTATAGAGCCATGATTACTAACTTTTTCATTCCTGAATTGAACAACCATGATGTCCAGAGCTGTGGTTCCAAAAAGACGGCGCAACATGTCACACAGCTCGTGCCACAATCGATGTATTGAAAGAAACGTTTGGTGACCGCCTAATTTCACGTTTTGGACCTGTGAATTGGCCTCCAAGATCTTGTGATTTAACATCGCTAGACTACTTTCTGTGGGGCTATGTAAAGTCATTGGTCTATGCGGATAAGCCACAAACCCTTGACCATTTGGAAGACAACATTCGCCTTGTAATTGCCGATATACGGCCACAAATGTTGGAAAAAGTCATCGAAAATTGGACGTCCACATTGGACTACATCTGAGCCATCCGTGGCGGTCATATGCCAGAAATCATATTTAAAATGTAATGCCACAAGATTATCTTGCGGATAAATAAAATTCATGTCAATCGAATAATCCATCGTTGTTTTATTGCAATTTAAAGTTCTATAGCTCTTAAAAAAACACCCTTTAAATTATTTTAAAATTTCACGTCTCGTTGAGCATGTGATTTTGAACAACCCTGTATGATTAGGGACTTATGTCCCTAATCATACAGGGTTGTTCAAAATCACATGCTCAACGAGACGTGAAATGATAAAAGTGCGTCTTTTCAAATGGAATGACCTGCATATCATAAGATATATTGTAAGAAAATTAAATTTCCTTTCAGACGATATATCATGTTACTGTACCTAAATTATGGTTTCCTAATTAAAAGCAAGTTTTCATCCCAATTATAATTTATAACCCATTTTATATTATAATGGTGTGCAATAGAAAACCTTATTTTATTGAATCTTTTATTATTGTGCTTTTAGAGATACACCCTTTGAAAAGATAAAGTCAAGTTACAAATCAAAAGGTCAATTTCGAAATTCTGCAATATTACAAGGAAGCTCATGGTTAGGTTATGAGAGAACCTGAACTTCTTTTTTTTTTAGGGAAGAGTTATTGGTGCTCCTTTTTTTTCTGTAAATTTTGCTGATTTCTGGCTGGCGGATCAAATGAATAGTTTCGTTAACGCATTGCTAGATTTACAATTCCTCACCTGCTTTTATTATACTAATGGAAACTGGTTAGAAGAAGCTGGAGGTAAGATTCAATATTAATTATGCTATTCTTTTTTGATAACACATTTACAGTTTCAGATACTTCAGGGTGTATGGAGAAAAATTTTTTCGTCCGTCCCATAATAAACTGCCTGCCTGCATGGTTCAGATTCGCACAGTGCCTTAGACGTTATTACGACTCTAAAGAGGCGTTTCCACATTTGGTTAATGCGGGAAAATATGCCACTACGTTTTTTGTTGTGTTGTTTTCTACTATGAAGTCGATGTATGCTAGTAAGTATCAATTTGATTTAAGGACAAAAGATGCATGTGGTCGCAGCTTCCTGAAAGCTTACCGTATCGATTCTGATTCAATAATAATGAAAACCGTAGAGCGGTGTGACTTTGCACCACTTTTTATAGTTTTCTTGGTGTAACATTTTCGTTTTTTCGTGAAATAAGTCCTGTGCAAAGTATGTTTAATTTGAACATTTGAGTTTTCGACTGCTGTGGTTAGAATCAAATGAAAAGGTGCACAAATTTTCTTTTATTTTTAAAAATTTGGCAAAGTGACCCGCCAATCGGTGCGAGTTTGCATTGAAAATGCGTTTTTTGGCAATTTAATGAAGTGCTGGCGGTATATGTTAGTGCACTAATGCCTCCGGGTTCGCCCATATATCTTTTGTTAATTTCATTCCAAAGTGTTCTTCTGGGAATGTTGTACACTTCGGAAGTTGTTGAAATATTTTCATTTCGAACTGCATTGATTGCTCGGATTAGTGTTTTTTTCGTATAATTACTATACTTCCTTGCATCCAACTTCTTTTTTGTATCGACGACCCATAATTGTGCCTCAAAATAAAACAGGTGAAACAAATTTGGTATGTGGCAACAGGACCGCCAGCAGACATTTTGGCGCCCCGGCAAAATGAAGTTTCGCTGCCCTGATTCGCCTAATTCACCTGAATTTTCTTTGAAGGAGCCTCTGTTATTCCTCTTCGGCATCTCTTCAATTTCATATAAATCGTTATTTTAACTTGAAATCATCATGCATTTGATTACCTATTTGTACTTTCATAACTATAGATGAGAGCGCCTATTCGATTTCAAAAAAATTAGCTCTTGGTAAAGCATAAAACATAAAAAGTATGTCTTGTTTTATTGACTGACTGCGCCCCTAAATTTTGGCGCCCCGGCAAAATGTCCGGTTTGCCGGTCCTGGCGGTGGCCCTGTGTGGCAATGTCTCCCGCCAAAGGGCCACAATAGTAAAATTTCCCGAAATGTCGAAATCCTTTCAACTAAATGTTTTCAGTTTTTTTAACGTGACGTTAAATTAATGTAGAGTAAGCTGCCAAATATATTTCGATGTACCTTTCGTCATATTTTCTGCACAACTCCTAGTATTTCGCATATATACCCACGTTAAAAAATTACCCGCTCACTTAACATACCGTAGCACACCATTCAAAGTACGCCAGACAACTGCGACGGTTGCAACATGTGGGTATATAGTTTGGTCAAAGGTTCCGATTCGTGATTTCTGTAAGATGTGAAACTTAAAATATTAGTCAGTTCGGCAAAGTCACCTCCGTTGGCAAAGTCACACCGCTCTACCGTACCAATTTTGTTTCCAGAGTTTTTATTCATGACTATTATTTTTTTCAGGTGAGTACGTCAATGAATCACCAAATCCTTTCCTCATTGCCTGGTTTATAGCGCAAATGATTAGTTCGACATATGCTTATATGTGGGACATACGAATGGATTGGGGTTTGCTCTCCACAATGTCGAAAGGGGACAATCCGTTCCTTCGCGAAGAAATCGTATATTCTTCTGTGGTAAGTTGTAATCATATAAATTATTATTATTATTATTATTATTACAAAATGGATAAGAGAGGAGGCATACAAGCCTATAACTCTCAGGAAAAAAATACAGAAAAGTTTACATAACACCAATACCCTAAAATAAAGAAAATGCTAAAACGACATTAAAGTGCATCCAACAGATTTTTAAAAGTATTCACACTTGGGGCGTCCGCTATCCAGCCTGGTAGTGAATTCCACCTATCAAACACCCTGTTGCAGAGGAAATGTTTCCTTTGAGATGTCCGATAGTTTTCGTGGTACAATTTCAGCTGGTGGCCACGAAGATTGTTAGTATTGAGGGCAAACAAGTTGCTCAGATCACAACCGAACAGACCGTGTAACGCTCTATAGGTCACTATCAAATCGCCACGTCCACGGCGCTCACGGAAAGAACGAAGACCGAACAGGCGCAATCTTTCGTTATAGCTCGGGCGAATCGCACCATACGGCACACGCGTTGCATACCGCTGAACCTTCTCGAGCCTCTCCCGATCACCCGCGAGTGCCGCCGCCCAAACAGGACCGGCGAACTCCATGATGGGCCGCACGTAAGTGGTATACAGGGTCTTAGCTGTACTCACAGAACTCCTGGGGGAGGTCCTTTTTATTAGATACACCATTCTCTTCGCCTTTGACACAACACCATCGACATGAGTTGACCAAGATAAATCAGATGACATGATCACTCCTAAATCGCCATGTTGTTCGGCAGCTTGAAGTGGAACACCATCAATGTTGTACTGTCTCCTCGGATTATTCCTGCCCAAATGTAAAACCCTGCACTTCTGAATATTTAGGGGAAGAAGCCATTCCTGACACCACTCAGAGATACGATTCAGATCATTCTGGATTGTAGAGGAGAAAGCATTGGCAAACAATTTAAAGTCATCTACATAAGCTGAACACTCAGAGGATACCAGTTGTGGAAGATCAGCCAAATAAATCAGAAATAGCAGTGGGCCGAGCACAGAACTCTGTGGTACGCCACTAGTTACAGTCCTGCTACTAGAAGAGGATGCACCGACTCTGACCGTGAACTCTCGATCACTCAAAAATGACTCGACCTATTTGAGTAATTTCCCTCTGATGCCAAAATGGCTTAGTTTGAGAAGGAGTCTTTTCAGAGGAACGCGATCGAATGCTCTTGAAAAGTCTAAATAGACCACATCCACTGGTGAGTTCGAATCAAGGGACTTTGTCCATGAATTCAGGGACTGAAGCAGACACGTTATCACAAAGCGGCCGGGTACAAAACCGTGCTGACAGTCTGGAATTATCTTGTTCGAAACCAAGAAGGATGATATTGTTGTGTTATCTGTGGGATCAAATTTTCACATCGAAGACTGAAATCTCTGGAAACGATACTAGTAAGAAATATGATATAGCTATTCATTTTGACAGTCAGGCTGCAATCGAAGCATCGAACTCACATATCATCCATTCTAAGTTGATTATAGACAAGAATAACAATGTCTATTTAGTTGGGGTTCCCGCTCATTTGGGAATTGAAGGAAATGATGAGGTCAACACACTTGCCAGATAAAGAGCACAAACTCCTTTCATCGGCGCAAAACCTATCGGTCGTATAGTTAAATGTACCTATAAGAGCGGGATTGGATAATTACAAAAAGTTTTTTCGAAACTATGATACTGCGAGATCTAAAAAGTCTCTGAATCTTAGCAAGAATATGCTTCATCTCCTTACTGGTTTCTTTATCAGGGCATTGCCGCCTCAGGAAGCATCTCATGAGAATTGAATTCAATTGAGAGTTTTTCTCCATTGAGTTCAACCTAAAATAATAACACTAAAATAACACTACTTATAACACAAATAGTTCTGAAACCACGACGGGGACTGGACATGAAGTATTTGGGGTTGAAACCAAATGATTACTATCATTAGGCCGCTGTCCTTCAGGCAGATATATCTGAAATCGAAAGATATGTGGAAATGAACCTTGTAAAAGTTATCAGAAATGTGAAATAGCGATACATTCTGACAGGTTGCAATCAAAGCATTGAGCTCTCATATCATTGATTCTAAGATGGCATTAGCCGAAGAAAGCCCAACGAATTAGGCAAGAATAAAAAGGTCCTGTAGAAGGAATATAAGATGACAACACACTTGTCAGAAAAGGAGCACTTACTCCTTTCATTGGCCTATAACCTGTTTGTGGTATAGGTAAATTTACCTACATGAAAGAGGTTAAAGATAAGAAAGAAACCCAAAGAGAAACACTCTGAGAGAATCTGCCTGAATCAATCCAAAACATTTCTTAGAAACTTTGATGCTGCGAGATCCAAGTCGTATCTCTTCTCTGGATTCCTCACATGGCAGGTAGGAAACACCTGATGAGAATGTGTCTAGCAGAAAATGACTGAGTGCAGATTCTGTGGGGAGAAGAAAGAAACTACAGATCACCTGGGGACGGAATGCCTCGCCATCGCTAGCCAACGCAAAAATGTTTTTTTTCGAGGTATATAACTTTAAGTTGGCATTACTCTTCAAGATGGCGACCGATTTAACAGATGTCAAGTGACTTATTCTCAGTTTGGTTTGGCAATTCATCATGAATAGACTCACGCCTAAATAACGCTTACAAATAGTGCAATTTTATTTCGAAAATAATGGTTCTGTGCGGAATACGTATCGCGCACTACGTCCATTAGCGATGAAGCGCACTTCTGGTTGAATGGCTACGTCAACAAACAAAACTGCCGCATTTGGAGTGAAGCTAATCCTCAAGTATATGTCGAAACACCGTTACATCCAGAAAAACTGACTGATTGGTGCGCTTTATGGGCTGGTGGAATCATTGGTCCGTACTTCTTCAAAAACGATGATGGCCAGAACGTTACAGTCAATGGTGATCGGTATAGAGCCATGATTACTAACTTTTTCATTCCTGAATTGAGCAACCATGATGTCCAGGAGCTGTGGTTCCAACAAGACGACGCAACATCTCACACAGTTCGTGCCACAATCGATTTATTGAAAGACACGTTTGGTGACCACCTAATTTTACGTTTTGGACCTGTGAATTGGCCTCCAAGATCTTGTGATTTAACACCGCTAGACTACTTTCTGTGGGGCTATATAAAGTCATTGGTCTATGCGGATGAGCCACAAACTCTTGACCATTTGGAAGACAACATTCGCCGTGTTATTGCCGATATACGGCCACAAATGTTGGAAAAAGTCATAGAAAATTGGACTACATCCGAGCCAGCCGTGGGGGCCATATGCCAGCAACCATATTTAAAATGTAATGCCACTAGATTATCTTGCGGATAAATAAAATTCATGTCAATCGAATAATCCATTGTTGTTTTATTGCAATTTAAAGTTCTATAGCTCTAAAAAAAAACACCCTTCAGAAGTGAGGAAGTAACCTTCTTGAAACCATCCCAGATACTGGAGTTCATTAGAACTCTGGAACTGAAGAGCGAGCTGTAGACTACGGCGACTAATGGCGAGAACAGCTCTGCTGTGATAAGGGACGCAATAGACGCACGGCACTGGAATTCTACAATTTCAGATTAGTCGAAGCTCCAATACAACCGCTTTTAACCGGAAAAATTTCAGAAGGTGGTTATATTGACGAATAGATTCGATTTTTCAAGAAAAAATATGTTTATTGGTAATGCCCGTGTCTTATTGGTTGAAGTATTATTATTCTGGTGTAGCTATCACCATAAAATTTTGTATGAAGCTGAATACTAGATTTTTGAGAATAAAACAATTCAAATAATGACTTTTCAGTGTATTATAAAATTTTTTTTTTTTCAGCACTTCTACTATTTCGCCATAGTGGAGGACTTCCTCCTTCGATTCTTGTGGATGCCTGCATTTTTTCTAACTGATGCTAAAATAATAAGCTCCGATTTGATGACGTCAATAACCGCTCCTCTGGAAGTTTTCAGAAGGTTCATCTGGAATTTTTTCCGTTTGGAAAACGAACACTTAAACAATTGCGGTAAATTTAGGGCAGTCAGAGACATCTCTGTAGCGCCTATCGAATCTTCCGACCAAGTATTGATCTTACGAATGATGGACGATCCGAATGGCGTGCAGAACAGAGGAAAGGGAAAGGGCAATAAGCAAATGAAGAAGGAAGACAAGAGGCCCTTGTTGTCTGATGAAAATATTCTCAAGACCGTGACCATTACGCAGGCATAAAATGATGTATAATTTGTTAGATTATATACTTAAAACCTTACCAGTGTCATTTTTATGGACAAAGAATCAAATTCAACCATTTTTTCAAAGGTGCGAATCATTTTTGGCTCAATAGACATGAACGAAGACTTTAGAGATTGTCAACAGTTATATAATCCTATATAGCCTGACCAGTGACCATTTAATCTATAAAATTATAGCCATGGATTGTGCTCAGTAGATGGTCACGGTATTTGAAATCTTTTTATCGAAATGGAATTGCACTCTTCGTTTTATGATATTTCTTGAGATTTATATTTATTACTATACAAATGATTATGTGATAAATATATCATGATTTTACCTAATTTTTGTATTTCTGAAGTAAATATCGGCATAATAAGTGTAGCAATCCGGCAAGTGACACTTATGACCGAGGCATGAGTGCTGAAAGAAAGAACAAGGCAAGTTGTATAACACAATGGTTTATTATTTCATCTTTTCTCTCTTCATAAAACAAAAGGGTAATTCAGAAAATATAGAAAAAAAGATCAAGAAATATGAGTTTGAACAAGATGGTGTGCCTGTCGGTCACAACATGTTAGGCGACTGCTTCTTTTAGTCTTGATGTAAAGTTTTCAAACGCAAGGTATCCTATAGGATATCTTGTGTGGCATTTATAAATGCCACTCCTGAAAATCGGATCAACTTAATCCTTAGCACTCTTCAAGGTATGTCTCAGTTTTTGCATTGGTTTGTAAACTTATTCTATAGGGATTTCTAATAAGTAAATTTTGAGAAAAATCAATGGATGTTAATTTCATGAAAAGAAGAGTATAACCGACTACGGTTCCAGATTCTTTTCATGAAATTTTCCATGACCATTCGCACATTTGCGACTATATGTCTTTGATACTTCACGAATTCCATTTTTGAGTCCTTGAATCGATTGTGCGATATAATTCATCTTTCAATATCCGATCATAAAAAAATAATTAATCATTGCTTCATTCACAATTGAACCGGCCTCATTTTCGAATAAGTAAAGTCCAATAACACCACCAGCCCAAAACCAAACCAAACAGTGACACGTTGTGGATAGAATGATAGAAAGTCTTGGATTTTTCGACTCCCAAATGCGACAATTGAAGAAGATGATATTGCAAAAAAAATCTTGATCATTTTGGTGGATTTCAAGAACCCAAGAAGATCAGTAAAAAATACGACGTAGGTAAATGGTAATCGGCTGGTGGCTTGAGTTCTCGTAGTAACTGAAGTTTAAAAGTCTTGAGACCTAAGTATTTATGCTAAGTACGGTATAATATCGTTTGTGGAATGCCTAATTTCCAAGATAGGAAGAGGTGTCGATAAACTTGGATTATTTGGTTTTTTACTACGAGCAACAGCAGAAATATTATCAGTTATGCTTGAGCGAAGCACACAGTTTCGATTCTTCACATCACTTACTTGTCCCTATAGCTCAAATTTTTTAATTAGTCTCACTATTGCCGACCGCGAAGATATTTAGCGAACAGTGACAGCAAAATTTTTGTTGTTTTTGTATCGTTCCATTGTAGTGGCGTAGATGATGGAGTCAAAAGTGACAGCTTCCCAGATAGCGGCAGCTATGAAACATCTCATTGTGAAACTCTTTATGTTATGCCTTTTAAGAAGTTCTCCAATTTTGTTGAAAATTATTCACGTAGTCCAGTCCATTTGTGTTTGACATCTTGGTCTTGAGTCGGATGGAAATAGTATTGAAATAGCTTAATATGGCTTTGGGAATAACGCGCTTTCAATTTTTTTTCAAAGAAAAATATTGAGATATGCGGATGAGAATAGTATCGAAATAGCTAAATTAATCAAATTTAGGAATTGTATGGTACAGATTTTCATGTTATCTAAAATTCCTTTCAGAAAAAGGTGAATTTTATTGAGTGCTACCTGAAAGAAAATATTTTTTAATTTATATTCCAGAGTTTTCAGATAGTTCAGTATATCAACTATACTATACAACCAATTTATTTCCATCAAAATTTCTTCTGATGTTATTGATATCCATCGAATAACGTTGGTTTTGTTTAGATTAGGTAAAACCAAGTTTTCAAGTTTGCATTAAAGTTATCGTAATGATAAAACAACAATCATCTTCACATCGCATATGAGATAATACCTACCTTAATTCCGTTTATGTGAATCCATAACCATTCAGAGTAAATGAGTACAAATACAAATATGAATACTTACCTACATATATAAAATAGGAAAAGTTTGATCAGTAGATTTAGAATTCAATTATCCTTCGATGTTTATAGGGTACAATATTTCAAATTTACCTACCTAACGAGAATCTCAATTCACCGATTTCCTTATGGCTGAAATCCAATCCAGAAAGAACAAATGTGCAGCTTTTGTGAATGTTATGGAATATATGAGTAGTATACTTGTTTGGCCACAGGAGGGTAAAAAGTTTTCTTGGATTAATTTCTTTAAAAAGGTTTATCCTACAGCTTTATTCACCACTCCTATCTTCTTGGGTCTCCTTGGACATATCTATATAAGTTCTAAACGTAAGATGATATCATTAAGTACATTCTGTCAAATAATAACCGGTAGTTGATCATTTGAAAAGACCTTTTAGACAACTTAAAGATGAATTTTGTTCATCTTTAAGTTGGTGCAACTATGCTATAGTGGTCCAACGAAAATTTCGAATTTTCCTTCTTTTGAAGAAGTTTGCTTACCCATAATAAGATTGTGATGTATAAGGTTGTTACATATAATGGATATTCTCCCTGGGGGGGAATTATCCCCCTTACCCCCCTTGGTTACGCCACTGATGAAAACTTCAAATTGAAATATCTATGCCAATTCAAGTTAAATATCTTGTGAAAGGGAAGGTGCAATGAGGGAAAAACTTGAACTTTATCTCAAAACAAAGCTTTTGCGGACTCATGTCATAGATTTTTTTTTCTTGAAATGATCCGAGAAATCTGTAATTTTCATTTGTACCTGCAATTTAGGAACTGCCTGTAGATAAAGTCAATTCAAAGCTGATGTCTTCACAAATTAATCGCAATTTGAATGAATATAAATTGTACAGGGTGGGCAAATTTCGATGTTTTAGCACTACAACTTTTATACCAGGACAGAGAAACATTCCTAGGTTGGGAAGGACACTGCTCTTGTTATAGAAAGCTCAATTTTTCTGTGCTCATCAACAGTTGAAACCATAGAAATATTGAGACTCTTAGGTGAAAAAGGTTTTTGAACATTTTCTATTATTTATATTGATACGAATCATACGATGTTATCTATTTTTGAAATCAGGAAAAATAAAGCTTTCAAAAAATGGCACAGAAATCTAGTGGTCCCATTTGAAAAAACATAACTTTGGGTCATAGCTTCGTAATTAAAAACCCTTTTAAAATTACGAGCACGCCACTGGATTCTACGTGAGAAAGTGCCTGTATAATGTTTTAATTTCAGAGCTCTATCATCAGTATTAGCGGAGATATAAATGTTTTTCGATATCGCCATTTTTCCAATTTTCGCTTATAAATCGAAAACAAAAGAAGGTGGCCAAAAATGAATACTACCATTGTTAGTTTCTCGGAAAAAGAGACCGAGAATGGGGTATCAGATTTTGTCTATCTCCTCTGGTTTAAAAGTTGTAGCGCTAAAACATCGAAATTTGCCCACCCTGTACAACACAGCCCAGACAATTTTTCGATGCGAATTACTCAGTTCAGTTCTTTGATAGCTACATATTGAAATTTTGTGACGATATGATACAAAAAACCGAAAACAACGGGAAAGTGTATACTGATGACGAATACAAAAACCACAGATGGCAAATAAAGGGCGATGCCGAGAAAGCGGACAGATGAAGGAAAATAATAAACCTCGGACGAAGACGAGCTCGTAGTGCAATAAAAGTACTCATCTTGAAAGCGATAATAAACTCATGAACCGTAAAGGGGTCCGATGTTTTACTGACGCGTCGATACAAAGGAAAGTAAAATGATTAATATTGGTTAATTTTATGGAGAAATTTTCATTCTTCGCCTTTGCGAGATTTCTGAAATTTTATATTTTGAAAATCTGGGGGGGGGGTAATTACCCCAGTACCCCCCTAATTTCTACGCCCTTGGCAGATTCAAACCTGGAACTTTCTCCGAAGGATCAACGATTAGACTTCATTAGAAAGAAATTTCAATAAAGGTTTACGTAACTTTAATCTGGCAGTTCTAGTATCTGGGAGGTAAGATACAATTGGAAATAATGGTAGAAATGAAATATATACCAAGATTTCTTGACTGAAACTTGTCTACAAAAATGAGGCGGAAGTATAAGTCATACCACTGGTAACCAATTTATGGGTCTAATGGTTCCACTGAATTAAAGGAATAATAATTCATATCTGGTATTTCCCACATTGATAGTTCCCGGTTCTTTTTTGACAGAATATTTCATTGAAATTGAAAAAACGATTAGAACAGAATGGATACTTCTTGGTTCATGCTGATCCGATCGGTGTTAAACTTATTTCATAATGGAATAATTGAAATTTTCACAATTGTATAACATATATTTATTTTTAGGTCTTAGCGTTCCAGATTTGATCAATGATATTCTTTTTATGGTCTTGTTCTTTATCTATGTCTTCTGTGGTATATTTTTTTTTATATGTTCCAAGAAACTTGAATATGTTATTTGGAAAATCAACCATGAGACGCATGGAAAACGTGATCGCTTTGAAAAATTAACCAGAAAAATTGAATTTTTGACTAATGTCATTCATCATTATACTTTCTGTGTTGGTTCGTCATATGTTGTATTATTTCTATTAAGGGATTTAAACTGCGAATCAAAGAACACGGATGGAGGTGAAGTGATGTTTGAGAATATGTGTGGGGTTGCCATTCCCTTTTGGTTACCCATAGATTTCAATATTTCCATGTGGAAATATTTCTTAATTTTCTGCAATGCATACAATCTAGGGTACATATTACCAAAAGGAGCAAGTGTGACAATTCTTTATTATGGATTTCTTGTTTTTGCTGTGGATAGGATTGACTTCCTTATATCGATCTTCGAAGAACTGAATCCACGAATGGAAGAGAAAAAAGCAAGGGAGAAGTTCAAATTTTGTGTTGAGTACTATACAGAAATAGCGAGGTGAGTATTTTTTGATTTTGTGTTCTAAGTAGATTCAGATTAGATTAATATTAGCTTTTGATTTGAAGGGGGTTTCATTGCACCGCTAGCTCATGGTCTATTGTGCCTCCATCAGAACTATTCTCCCAATTAGCTCATACTGCAGTTTTAGAGTTGTAATGAACTCCAGTATTTGGGATGACATCAAGGAGGTTACTTCTACATTTTTATAGGGTGTTTTTTTTCGAGGTATATAACTTTAAGTTGGTATTATTGTTCAAGATGGCGACCGATTTAACAGCTGTTAAGTGATTTATTCTCAGTTTGGTTTGCCAATTCATCATGAATAGACTCACGCCTGAACAACGCTTGCAAATAGTGCAATTTTATTTCGAAAATAATGGTTCTGTGCGGAATACGTATCGCGCACTACGTCCATTTTATTTTGTTTAGCGATGAAGCGCACTTCTGGTTGAATGGCTACGTCAACAAACAAAACTGCCACATTTGGAGTGAAGCTAATCCTCAAGTGTATGTCGAAAAATCGTTACATCCAGAAAAACTGACTGTTTGGTGCGCTTTATGGGCTGGTGGAATCATTGGTCCGTACTTCTTCAAAAACGATGATGGCCAGAACGTTACAGTCAATGGTGATCGGTATAAAGCCATGATAACTAACTTTTTCATTCCTGAACTGAACAACCATGATGTCCAGGAGCTGAGGTTCCAACAAGACGGCGCAACATGTCACACAGCTTGTGCCACAATCGATTTATTGAAAGACACGTTTGGTGACCGCCTAATTTCACGTTTTGGACCTGTGAATTGGCCTCCAAGATCTTGTGATTTAACACCGCTAGACTACTTTCTGTGGGGCTACGTAAAGTCGTTGGTCCAGATTGGACTACATCCGAGCCAGCCGTGGCGGTCATATGCCAGAAATCATATTTAAAATGTAATGCCACAAGATTATCTTGCGGATAAATAAAATTCATGTCAATCGAATAATCCATCGTTGTTTTATTGCAATTTAAAGTTCTATAGCTCTAAAAAAAAACACCTTTCACAAGATTCTTGTTCAGAAAATTTTTCTTTGGCGAGCTGTTCTGTCACTGGGTTATGCGGAGTTTCTTGCTCCTCAGCAATCGTCGTTTTCTGATTCTCATGAGATGATTCCTAAGGCGGAAATTTCGTGTAAGGAATCCAGCGATGAGGTTTAACATATCCTTGCTAAGATCCGGAGACTTCTTAGATCTCGTAGTATCAAAGTTCAGATGAAACTTTTTGAAACTATACAATCCAGGAAGATTTCACCAGAGTGGTTTTGCCCTTCTCCTGAAAGGAGAAGGTACATTTACCTATACCACGGAAAGGTTCTTGTCCAATTGAAGTAGTTTGTGCTCTCTTTCTGGCAAGTGTGTTGGCTTCTTCATGTCCTTTAATTCTTGAGTGACCGGAAACCCAACATAAACAGACTTTGTTATTCTTGGCTATTTCATTGAGTTTCCTTAGTCACCATATTAGAATCGATGATATGACGTGAGCTCAATGCTTTAATTGCAGATCAACTGTCAGAATGTATCGCTTCATCACATTTCGGATAATTTCTTACTACGTTCATTTCCACACATCTTTCGATTGCAATTATCTCTGCCTGAAATACATTTGGACAGCAGTCTTACGATAGTGAGCATTTGGTATTCTCGAATACTCTTCTGTCCGTCCCCGTCGTGGATTTAGAATCATCTGTGTTCTAGGTAAGAACACAGGAGAGTTATCATTTTAGGTTGGACTCTGGATGAAGTCAACCCCTAAAATATTTTTCTTTACAACTTTTTTTTTGAAAAAAATTTTCCTTTTAAAAAAACATGGCTAAAATGTCCAATTTATTCACTAACATTTTCATCGAAGTTTACAAGAAAAACATAAATGTATTGCAAGCTCATCTTGAATAGAATTTTGTTGAACAACAGCCGACCAAATGATGATTCTACTAGGCTAAGACTTTTACAACCAAAACAATAGAAAACCAACAATGAACAAAAACCTGTCGAATATCGATAATACAATTATAATATTGGTTGAAAATTTTTATTGTTAATCTTCGGAGATGTGTAACTTTTCTGGGGGGGGAGGTTTTTCAAAAATTTTTAACCAAATACCCACCTTAATTTTCATCACACAATCACCACTTACATTTTTTTCGGTATTATTCAGTCAGATACACCCTGTGTGATCAGGCCCTCTCAGCCCATTTTTCAGATACTCTGAAATATAAAATTAGTTTCGATTTAATTTTTTTTTCAGGTTGGTTGACGATATCAACGATACTGTCGGAGTTATTTTTGCTCCAATGCAAAACGGTTTGGTTTCCATTATCATTGCTGTTTTGGAATATCAAGCATTGATGGTAGTTATCTATTGGTTTGAAATTTTCAAACCAATTTTCATTCAATCAGGAGATCGAAAAAAAATAAGGGAAGTGCTGACATGAAGTCAGGTGTTTCTGAGCGCTCGTTTATTCATGCGCTATTGGCATCCTAGGAGACCACATAACTGTATATGTAAAGCTCCCAAGGACAAGGATATAATTGGAGTGATAATGATAGAGCCGAGGATAGAGCGCTCGAAATCTTATGAACTCACGTCAGTGCTCTCCTTATTTATTTATAATGGGAAATATCTTTTATGAAAGTAATTCTTTCAGGGGAAGGGTGCTATTGCCTTTTTTCCATTGAGTTTATGGCTTATACTTCAGGCAGTAGCTTGCAGATGTGGACAAACATTGGAGGACGCAGTGAGTAGATTTAAATTTTAGATTAAGATTTGAGGGCGATTTCATTGCGCCGCGACATCATAGTTTATTGTGACCCTCATCAAGCAGGGTGGACAAAAACCGAGGAGGCCACCACACGCAGCCGGTTGCTGAAACTGCAAAGCCTGGCGTGCATTGGTGTTAGAGGAGCTATGCGCACAGCTCCCCCAGCAGCGCTGGAGTTCATACTTGGTTTGCCTCCCTTACATCTACATGTGCGGAAATGTAGCCTCTTGGAAGCAATAAGAATTTCTCACAATGGAAAGCTCGTACCTGGAAACTAGGTTGGACATATGAGGATATTGAATACATTAAATTTAAACCTCTTGGCAAAGCCATCGGATGTTTTGCCAACCATCTTCGGTTTTGAAACGCCCTTTGAAACGGTCATAACTGACCATCCTAGTGCAATGAGTTTCGTGAATCATTTGGACAAAAAGTCATCCATATGGTTCACCGATGGATCAAAATCAGAGAGAGGTACTGCCATTAGGTTATATGGACGTAGACTGAGGACCTCTTTATCCCTGGGAAGTGAGGCCTCTATTTCACAGACCGAGATACTGGTTGTTTACATATGCGCTCAGGAGTGTCTTGAAATGAACATCAAGGGGGCGCATGTCTGCATCACCACGGAGAGCCAGACCACGCTGAGATCCCTGGAATCGTATTGCCAGGGGTCCCTGTTGACCTGCCGTAACATCATGAGGCAACTGGCCAGAGGCGATGAAGTGACTCTACTATGGTCACCAGGGCTCTGTGGTGTTGAAGGAAACAAAAAAGCCTATGAACTTGCAAAAAGTGCATCAAGGTTATCACCTGCTGGACCTGAGCCTTTCTGTGTGCTAGGAAAAGACCAATATAAGACAGCGGTCCAGCAATGGGAGTTGGATAACCCACTTGGTACACACTCCTGGACTTATTCAGGCCAAGAAATTCGAGATGATTTCACCTACCTACGCCAGAAAGCTCTTGAAGCTGTCACGAGCCGAGCTTCGGGTGATGGTGGGACTGCTGACGGGGCACTGTCGGTAGAAACATCATTTGTGTCGTATGGGAAAGACAGCAGATGAGATTTGCAGGCTCTGTGGATCAGAAGCAGAAACAGCTGAACACATGGCATGCAAGTGTCCAGAGCTGGCTGGCATAAGAACCATTCATATGAGGAAGCCGGTCCTGGATACCCGTGAGGTAACGGCCAAGGCCCCTAAGGAGGTTGTCAGTTTTATCAACGTCATTGATTACCTCCTTGGGTTTCCATGAGTAGGGTAGATAACAAAAGATCTACATGGTCGCAGTTCTCGGGGGCTTACCGAGCCACAACGACCCCAATTCAAATAATAATAATGACCCTTATCAAGCCTGTTAGTCTACAGCTCGCCCTCCAGTTTTAGAGTAGTGAACTCCAGAATGGCTTCAAGGTTACTTCCTCATTTCTACAAGTCTCTTGTCCATAAAATGGCCAAAATTCCAGGTGATCCTGAGTTTCTTCCTTCTTTCCGCACCCTTCGTTTTCTGCTGAACTCATTTCTCATGAGGTGCTTTCTGAGGCGGCAATGTCCTGTAAGAAATCCAGTGAGGTGTAGTATATTTTTGCTTAGATCCAGATACTTCTTAGACCTCGCGGTATCAAATTTTCAAAGGAACTATTTCGAATTACCCAACCCAGGAAGAGCATTTCATTTTCGGTTTTCCCTTTTCTTGATACTGTTTGTAGGTTCTTGGCCAAAGGAAGGAGTTTGTGCTTCTTTTCTGGTGAATGTGTTGGCCTCTTCATTTCCTTTAATTCTCGAGTGACCGGGAACCCTGACTCAACATACCTTGTTATTCTTGTCTATTTCATTGACTTTCCTTCGTCACTTCAATACCATCTTAGAATCGGCGATGATATGTGAGCTCAATATTTTGATTTCACCCTGCCTGTCAGAATGTGTCGCGTGTCGCTGTATTACATTTCTGATAGATTCTTATTAGGTTCATTTCCACACATCTTTCAATAGCAGGTATATCTGACTGAAAGATACTTGGGCTTAACGATAGTGAGCATTTCGTACCAACCTCGAATACGTCAGTCCTCTTCGTAGTTTTAGGATCATCAGGTACCATTTGATGTTATTTTTTTTGATAGCTGGGATTGTAGACTTGCCTTCCCAATTTTTTTCTTTTTCATTTTTTCATGGTAGTGAAGATTTCGATTCTAGTTTTCTTTATCATTTCGTCACTGGGGAGGTCTGATGGTGGTATGTAATTGGTCATACCAATACCTTCCCTGGTACCTAGTCCTAAAATGTCCTAATCTATCTATTTCAAGATAGAAGCAATGAGTATATATTTTTCACTTCAAAGTTGAGTGTTATATAATACTCGTAGATTTTGTTTTGTCAGGAATTCGCTTCAAGACAAGACTTTACAATAAATTTAACTATACCCTTTTTGGTTGAAATAGAATACATTTCCAGAGTACACGTTTGAGGAGCAAAGTGTATGGGATGCCTTGGTACCAAATGAAGATTTCTTTCCAGAAAGATTTCCGAATATTTCATGCACAAGTCCAGAAAGGTTTTCATTTGAAAATGAAACCGTCAATTTTCATGAACATGGAATACTACTATCAGGTAGTAAAGAATTTCTCACGCAATATTTTTAATAAAAAAAAAATTATAAAAAAACGATACCTATTTATTGAAGATTCCTTGATTTCAGTTCATGAATGGATCGTATTCAATCCTGATGTTTCTAGTGAATATGGAAAGAAAAAATATGAAATAAAATTACCTAATCTTATGACTTATATAATAATATAAAACTGGAAGGAGGAATTTTTCAAACGCATATACACCTACTTAGCTAGTTGACGTTTATCACAGATCATTACACAAATATACATATGTGTTGATATTAAAGTATATAATGCTCAATAATTTAAATGTTCCTACTTGAAATCATTTCAGTGTATCATATCACAAACATTCTGATGCCTCTGATTTTTCAACAGTTCCTGGTTAACTTTGGGTGCATAATCTGAAATGCACCTTAGATTTTGTCTATAAGGTATATTTTTTAAAATAAAATATCTTGCATTCAGCATTTTTCAATATGTATATATTTCACTTCATATGTAATTATTGATATATTATTATTAATATTGCCAGTCTGAAGAAAAACACATGGATTTGAGTATTTTTTATCAGAAACACGTATTATTCGAGTATTTATTACCAAATTCATAATGCATAAAATGAAAAAACAATTACTGTGCTGAAATCAGTATAAAAATACTTTTCAAATGAGGTATCACTCACCCCATCTTCCCTATTCAAAATTTGGGGGTGAGGGTTGTAGTAGCAAGGGTTGAAGCGCTATGCGTCCGTAACCTACATCTTAAGTTGTCCCCCTCGAAACAGAAATCGACCTGTCCGAGCATTTCTATCAAAAAACTTTATTTCGTCTGTAATCTCGTCTGTTTCGTTTTCAAATGGCCACCCTGTATATTAGTCACTTATAACTTACAAATTTTCTTTATATGACATTCTAGGCCTAGTAGTTTCACTAAGTACTCTAATGGTAGTCGACAATCATGTGGATGTTCTTGATATCGATCTTCCTAAGCTGTAATCTTTTTTTCATTAAAGTTTTATGCTTATGTTACAACCGAAAATGTAATAATTTGAAATCATAATTTCCACTTATATTTCGTTAATCTCTGCTTTATGATTCCTAAGAAAATTTTGCATTGTTTGAACTAATGAACACCAAGCATTAAATTCACCACTCTCTGAAAAAGTTATATATTTTTTGGTAATGTTTCATAGACATATCCGGTAAATGCAATTCACATGCACCATTTGCTGCTTCTTTAATTCCATCTACTTTGGGCTTCATTTTAGAGAAGGAAATGTAATTTTGAGTGTATACAATATGATTTAATGCACTCCAGAATGACATTGATTAATAACCAAGAAAGCCAAAATAACAAACTGGTATGACAAAATAAACTTGTGTCCCCCGAACGAAAAAGTGGAATATCAATTTAAGGAAATGATCGTAGCTTCCTCTTGTGTTAGTAAGGTCGGGAGATCTCTTCAATAAAATAATTCATTCATATGAAATTTATATTTAATTCATAAGTGGTTCCAATGATTTGTCGTGCGCCTGAAAGAGCCTAGATATATACAGTTGAGAATGTAAAAAATCTGGAAGTCTTTGATTTACCGATCGTTAAACGGAATATATTGTCCGGCTTATTCCAATCGAGTAGGAAAGTTGTATTTCAATCGACTGAAGTTGACAAACAATGCAATTTTAGGTTCGATCGGATTTCCCTTTATAGGAGCAGTAGCGACGTTTTTACTCATTCCAATATTTTTATAGGCTTCTAGAATTGTCAACAGATTGTGAAATATGGCTCTGTAGTTATAGTTCAGGAATGAAAAACGGAGTAGTAGCCCCTAACTCAAAACAAATTAAGCGACATTTTTATATTAGTACCTACATAAATGTTTGAAAGAATATACATATACACCTTGGAAATTTCAGACATGCTTTTTGAAGAATATATTATTGAAGAGAACACTAGGAGAGAGCGGTGCTGAAAGTTCAGATTTTCAAATTCAATTCAATTCATTTATAGGAATAGTCAAATCCAAACATATATTACCTATACTAAATTATACACAAAAATTAAAAACAAGATAACATATTATATTAAAATTTTTAAATATTCGTCCACACGATAAAAACAATTCTCTATAAAAAAGATTTTAACTTGATTTTGAATTCATTTAGTGATTGACAAGTTTCAATATTATCTGGCAAATTATTAAATATATTAGAGGGCCTAAATTATGGGGAGATCGAAATGAAACTTTAGACATACAAACATTGGTTCCCAAGTTCGAGCTATATCTGGTGTTGAAATTGTGAACATCACAGTTCCTCCTAAATTTATCGGGATTTGTAAAAACGTACAAACACATTTCATATAAAAACAACGACGAATCAGTCAAAATTTTAAAATTTCTAAAATAGTCTTTGCAACTAGTAGTTTTTGGTGTACCTGCAATAGAACGTACACACCTCTTCTGGGTCACAAAAACGTCCTCACAGAGTGTCGACCAACCCCAGAAACAGACACCATATCTCAGTCTTGCATCAACATCAGCATGATATACCTGAATCAGTTGTTTCTCCGTTAGAAAAGTTTTCAGCTGTCTCAGAACATAGCTTTGAGAGTTAACTTTTTGTAACAAATATTCAAAGTGTGACTTCCAGTTGAGGTTAGCATCAACATATAGGCCTAAAAACTTTGTGCTGTCGCTAAAAGATAATGACTGGTCACATAATCTGATACTCAGCTCATTAATACTCTTCTGAGGATGGTGAAATCGCATAAATGTCGTTTTATTAGGGTTTGCGTGAAGTGCGTTGTCAGAAAGCCGGGTGCTAAATACATTTTATTATTATTATTATTAAAACCACCAGATATCAAGGATGATATGTCATCTGCGAAAACTGAAAATAAAGCATCAAGATCAATATCATTAAATCGATTGATAAACAATATGAAAAATATCGGACCAAGGATAGAACCTTGTGGCACTCCAGTTAGGGTATTCAACAAATTCGAATTGAGACTTCTGATATTATTATCTGAATCAATACTGCTTATGGAAATACTGTTGTCTTCCACCCCAATATGACTATGAATAAGAAATATCATCAGGAAAATGAAGGATTCAATTCTCAACATGCGATAATCTCGAACGGATATTTATCGTTTTTAGAAATAATGTAGTCACTTTTACTGATATATCAATAGTTTTGTTTACAGAAGCAAATGTCTGTGAAATTTCAAAGCGGAAAATTCAACCCCGCTATGGGGCGAGTTGTTCCACCTTTGGGGCAAATTGTTCCGCTTAGATTATGACAATATTTTTTCAAGATAATGAAGGTTGTATTTGATGAAACAATCATTTCTATTGATCTATGTATGTTACGTTTCTCAAATGCAGAACTAAACTAATCAACAACAAAAAAATATTGTAATTATAAACTATTCTTTTATCAGTTGTAATTAAATTTGGCAATCTCCATTTCTATTCATCAGCAATCTTATTCATTACTTTTCTCTTCATCTGATTCACAGTAATTAAGGCACAAATATAAGTGACTTTATCATTTCCATTTAAATATTTGGTAGGATCCTAATTTTTACACGTGGTACATTCTATCCACTGTTCTCTTGGTCAATAATTTAAATATAGATCATAACAAATTATGGAGTAGGTATCATTCCAGATCATTACCGATGTACTCTCGTATTTTGCCTTTTCCTGATTCTGATATTTTTCTTCATCTTTTCCCTTGCCTTCACCATTCACTTTTTTTGTATGTTTTTTGTTTTTGTTCCAGTCGTTCTAATATATTCATTTGTTTTGTCTTCTTTTTTGTGCCTGTTCTTCTACCAATACAATAGTCGTCTTTCGTAAACGTCGATATAAGGTCATGCGAAAAATTCAATTTTTCTTGATGCAGTTAACAGGTTTTCGGTCGTTGATAACAGCAGAAGCAGCTTGACGTAACAATTGTCTCGGAGGTCTTACCTCTCTCTGTCTAACGCATGTAGTTTCGCATCCTTAGAATAAAAAAAAATGTGTCATGAGAATTTTAGATACGATTGAAAGTCGATTGGGGTAGGTTGTTGCCAGGAACAACAAGCTCCTTCAGAAAGGACCCCAAATTTCTTTTATATACGAACACAGACATAATGGCAAACTAACAAAATCAATTGAAACATTACTCAAGCTATAAGATTCCTTACTAATGTAACTACAATTTTGGAAATTGACGCATGAATAGGTTCATAATTAACAAAGATAGACCGAACAGTTCAAATATGAAAAAATGTACTTACGTGACTTTTCGAGAGCACGTGCACACAGCTACCGTCGACAGGGTAATAAAAATTACTGCCAAATTGGCGCCCCACTTGGTGCTTTGGCATGTCTTGCCATCTCTTTTCGTTAGTTATTACCATCGAAACAACTTACCCCGGGAACTTATTGAAGATAACACAGGAAATTTTAAACTATGGTTTATAATTTCCTGTTTCAAGGATATCTTTAGCAGTAGTAAAGTAGGAATAGTTACTGTTTTAGTAACAAGTTTCATTCAAATTTCGTTCCTTGAGCCAGAAGCCTTTGATTTTCCTAGATGCAAAAACATCTAGGTACTTGATGCCCTTGGTACATTAATAACTCTAAATGGTCAATTTATATTTTCGAATTACTTTGTTTCATTGCAGAAAACTATTGCAAAAAATAATTCTCTTAAGACACACTGAAAAAAAGCTCTGAAAATAATAAACGAGATTGCAAATTAAAGTGAATAAAATGGTCAATTCAAATTTTCGAATTAATTTGTTTCATTGCAGAAAACTATTGCAAGAAAATAATTCCCTTAATAATAAACGAGATTGCAAAATAAAATTTGGTTAATTCAAGTATCTTCAATAAAAACTTATTGACATTTATATTTCGAATTGATACATTTGGAGTCAATTCATTTATTATTATTATTTTTATTTTTCTGATGAATAAAAATAATAATCATATAATCTTCTTTCTATTAAATAAAGGCTCGGATCGATGCTCTAAAAGAATATTTATTGATTTCATAAAAATATACATAAATAAAACAGTAATAATTACCTAAAAGAATCGAAACAACAAGCCGATTCTCTCTTCTAAATAATATCTTATCAGCTGTACAACACAATCATAAAAGAACTTCAGTATAACCTAACATGCATAACCATAATCTTCGACCATAGAATATCAATAAAACAAAACACATAAACATAGAAAATAATGACAAATTATTTTACAATCATTATAATCGATTCGTATGTAGGTAAACTCAAACGAAATCGTGAAGAAAAAAATTATGATATTGCCATGATACGAGTATTTTGGAAAGAATGTTTGGAAACGTGGTGGGTTCTCCACTCGAATTTTTATATCCTAAAGGTACTCTCCGATTTATAATCAAGCCATTTATTTCTCTAGTAAATTAGCTATTTTATTTCATTAATATACAGCTTTGCGGTTACAAGTTCATCTTGATGAAGGATTAAGGGGCGTTTAATATTTTTTATGCACCTCAAATAAAAAGAGTAATGAGCGAAGGCCGAATTCGAGTTTAACGACTCTGTTTTTTCGGACACTTTTATTCCCTTGAATTTTATGCGTTGGTAATAATCAGATTTATCATGAATTTTCAGAGCTTATTTCTATTTAGATATTACCGAATTTCGGTATCGGAATACAATCTTTTACTGTACTTCGGATATGCAGTTCATATAAAGTTTATTTTTTTTACGTACATCGGACTCTGAAATTTTCACAGTTGGAATGCGTCACTCCAGACTGGTATATTTCCTAATATTTGAAAACTATATACCCATTTCACTGTTGTCATCAATTTCGAAAATTCTAGAGAGAGTAATATTTGAGAGAGTTATTTCATTCCTGAATAAACATAATTTAATATCCAATTGTCAACACGGATTTAGACAAGGAAGGTCAACTCAGTCTGCATTAGAGTCATTCATTACTAAACTTTATGAAAGTATTGAAAAAAAGGAGAAATGCTTGTCAAATTGTATGGATCTCAGTAAAGCATTTGACCTTGTTGCGCATGATTTGTTACTGGAGAAAATGAACTCGATAGGTCTCAGAGGCCATATAAATGATTTAATAAAATCATATTTTTGTAGAAGAATGCAATAGGTCGAGGTAGCAGGAGTGCGTTCATCTTTCATTGAAATTGGGTGTGGCGTACCTCAGGGTTCCATATTGGGGCCATTTCTATTCCTGATATTCGTGAACGATCTTTCTGATGCTGCTGATGATCCATCTAAGCTGATAATGTTTGCTGATGATAATACACTACTGTGTTCGGAGGGATCAGTGCAGAATGCATTGTTGGGTGCCTGTAATAACAGGACACGATTTTCTGAATGGTTTGTTGATAACAAATTGTTTCTGAATACGGAAAAGACATTTTTTATGAGGTACTCTTTGAAAAATACTGAAGACCACAGAAATAAAAGCCTCTTACTAAGAGTTGGAAAGAGTTCAATAGAACAAGTTCATTCGGTTAGATTTTTGGGAGTAATCATTGATTCAAATTTGAATTGGCAAGATCATGTTACCAGACTCTGTTCCATTTTATCATCTGTATGCTTTGCTCTGTATAGACTCATGGATATCACCAATAGGGAAATATGTCTCTCGTACTATTTCAGCCACTTTTTATCTAGGATAAAATATGGAATTATACTTTGGGGCTGTTCCTCATCTACTGAAAGAGTTTTCAAACTCCAAAAGAGGGCAGTGAGGTCAATTTGTGGGGTATCTCATAGAACTTCTTGCAGACTACTCTTTGAAAAACTGAGGCTATTACCCTTGGTCTGTGTATATATTTTTGAAATTGTAAAACACGTTAAAAAAAACATCAATACATTCCTGCCTCTGAATTTTAATCATGGCTATTTTACACGACAATTGCACGATTTGGTAATTCCAAATCATAACTTATCAAGATTCGAAAAATCACCAAGATATATGGGAATCAAAATTTATAATGCACTCCCCTTAGAATTGAAAAGAATTGAAAATATTCGTGAGTTCAATAGGTTAGTTAAAAATTTTTTATTGTCTAAGTGTTTCTACTCTCTTCAGGAATACTTTTCAGATACTACTTGAGTGTATATAATCATTTTGGACATATCCTATAACTTTTTATATTTTTTTGTATTCATACATGTAAATATGGTTCTGAAGGATGAATAAATATTATTATAATACCTAAACGTTGTCAGAGTGTAAGATTCAATTTGAGTGTAGTTGTTTCAGAATAAGATGCTGATGCTCAAGGGTGTAAATCCTTTGATGATTTTAGTATGAATTTTCCACTAGTACCTATCAGTATAATAAATTCACCTTCGAATGAATGATGATTTCAAGAATTAATTTCATTTTGGTAAGATTAAGACATAGGTTTATGGAATTTTTTCTCCTTGAAATAACTAAAGATTCACACTCTTCTAGATCAGCATTTCATTCTGAAACTCCCAATGGCATTCATTGGAAGGAGAAAAATCGAACCTTTCAAGCGTGCACTTATTACATATCTCTATATGAGTTTTCACTTCCTTATGAAAATTATTTCAAAAAAGATTTAATAAATGACCTTGGAAGTATGCCATTCTATAGTTTATGTCTGAATCACAGACTACAAAGTTATGAATTCAACTGCAATAATAAGGAAACGTCTAATTAGCAAAATTCTGTCGATGTTTATATATCAGATGTACCAAAAGAAGTTAGAGGTCGATGCAACCCATTTCAACTGTCTACAAAATGCTAAGGAATTAGTGAACTAATGAAGAATGCAATCAGCAATGCAACCTGATACAACTTCATTTTTTTTTCATTGATTATTATCGGAAATAAATTTCCAAGGTTCGATTTCAACTTAATTCAACAAAGTTCTCTTCTTCTTTCATTTTTGTCTTGTCACTTTTACCTACCCTCGTGTGGTAATGTAACTACAATACATGCAGATTATGGGAGCCATGATTGTCCATCTGAACATATGAGGTAATACAGTGAAAAAAAATCAAATATACTGGATATGTTACCATACATTATGGAAATGCATGCTCGACGGAAAATATTGCTGCTGTAAGTGAAAGTGTTGAAGAAGATCCAAATATATTTATTCCTCGGCGAGTACAAGATTGTGTCTCTCTCTCGGCACGCTATTGCTTATTTTACATCGCCAAAAAAGCACTCAAAAGAAAGTACGTTTAAGAGCTTTTACAAAAATTTCACCGCTCAATTTTTTTCTCTGGAGTCATCTAAAAAGCAGAACCTACTCTACGCAGCTGAGTACAATTAGAGGAGTTGAGGCAACAAATTATAGGAGAATGTTGAAAAATAACGCCAATAATGCTACAAAACGTGAAGACTAAATTCGAGCTGAATCTCTGTGTATGAGCCCTATTCAAATTTAAGGGGTTGGTGTTCTAACTCAAAAGGTTGAAGGGATAAAGTTCCAAATATTATCCAATAAGTTGTCCCCCTCTTTGTCCGAGCATTTTTGAAATGAATTCATTCCGCCTGTTATATCGTCTGTTTCGTTTTCAAAAGCCCACCCCGTATAATCTAAACGGTTGAATTTAGAGCAGTGATGCAATGTAGACATTTGATCAGCATCACGAGTTCTACCACATATAAAAAATTCGAGCAAATTCACCGGAAACCAATTTCGCTTTGATGGGGTGCTTGATCCTTCATTGGTATCTTTACACATGACACGAAAACTGAGACAAAGTGAGCGCAGAAATTCTTCATCAAATTTAGAAATAACGATCTCGATTTTCTTCTTCGAACACTGTTCAACGGTAACAAGTCCAACTACATATTTTCCGATGCTCTCCGATGAAATGGTACAGCTAGCTAAGAATTCTTGGAAATGGTAATCAATAATCGATGTTATCGTTTCAGGAGAAACCTAAGTATTACCTCCAATTTGTCGGATGAGTGTCTTGGGAAGATCTTGCAGTTCGACTACCTGAGAAATGTTTATGTCATCGTAAAAGAGACGATAAAAATTTTCTAACAGGTCATTAGGATTCAAATGAAAATATTTGTATCCTCGCTAAATAAAGCACATCTAATTGGGATCGAAAAAACTGTTAAGCGCGGGAATTATCAGCGATTGAACGATCTTCGTTGCAGTTGTATTTTATTTTCTTCACATTCGATCTGGTGTAGGTCTCATTATGACAAATTGATCCATTTTCGTTTATTGTTTCTGACGAACTGATCCATCAACAATAATAAGACTTTTTCGAGGCAATCTGAAATTTTACATGTAATCTTTATGTTTGAGTCCTAGCAGAAGTTGTCCCAACAGAAAATCGCCTTTCTTTGGAATTCTGGAGGACATAAAATTACCACATATTCAATTCTAAGAGACTCCTATATAGTTACATACATGTTGTCCCAGAAGTCAACATCAAGCCTGAATCGGATAATAAGCTAAGTCAGAAAAATATAAGAAGAAATTTGTGTATTTTTCAGATTATATTGCATTTTTTATTCAAGAAAATACGCACCCTATGATATTTTTTGAACTACTGGTACTACAAATCCTCATTTTTTTTTCAAATTTATATTTTCCGATGTTTTCTTGAAGTAGTTCCTATAACCTGTAATATTTAATTATATGCCAACTGCTTCAGTTTACAAGATAATGTAACTTTTTGACGAACCAAGTATACAAAATTAATATTTAACCCCACTTTAACTGACTGTTTTGAAAAAAAGTATTGAATCAGTTTGCCGAGAGACATTAAAATGCTACATTATTACGACAGCATTTCTTAGTTTTTGTCTCGAACAATTCTGATCTCAATTTCGTGAGAATTAGACAATTCAAATTTTCTGCATATATACTTTCTATTACTTTTACCGAATTAGTTTCAACTCCGCTTTTCTCCAATGTTCCCTCTCTTCTCTCTTTTCACTTATCGAAATTCTTTACCAGATCAGAAGCAGCTAACATAATGTTCGTCTGAGAATTGATATCGCTCGTCAAAATATCATAACTTTTGAAGTATTACCTATACCTATCCTGACGCTTTCGGTCAAAAATAAACAAACACTTAATAACCTTCGAGAAGAAGCAAAAGATGAAACGGTTGAAATAGCTAAGGCTAGACAATTCCAGATAGATAGATAATGGTAGTAAAGATTCTAAAATAGAACTAACATAGATCCTCCTAGTGAACTACAGGATAATAAGCTTGTTTCTATCTCTGAGTCAATAGGTAATTGAGAAAGAATAAGGGAAGATAATAAGGAAAAATTGAATATGTTAAGATGCACAGGGGTCGTATCCTTGAACAAGAAAACAACTTTTAAATTGATGTACACTGCGCAAAAAAATTAATGCACATTATGGAAATCTCAAATTTATTCTACAACTGAAGGTGTTCTCAATGATAATTATTTTTATCAGAATTATGCATGCATATGTTATCCACTTTCAACGTTTTTCTTCAATACAGATGTTCTTTCCCAGCAGGAATAAAAAAAGATGAGATTATCAGATTTTGAATGTATTGGCTCCATTCTGAAATCAGTTGTTCTCGATCAATTCTAGTGATCAATAGTTTTTCTTTCGTTTGATTTTCTACACTCGATCGCTATGCAACGCGAAACACGCAATTTGACCCAAGAGGAATGTGCCCAAGCGGTAGTTTTGCGAGAAGAAGGGTGGACATACACAAGAATTGCAGAAAGGTTTGGAGTTTCCCATACAAGTGTGTCCAGAATGTTGCAGCGATTCAGGGAGACAGGTAAGAATGTCCGAAGACCAGGACAGGGTAGACCACGGGTAACAACTGCCATTCAAGAACGTTACTTGAGAGTTTCTTCGTTGAGACAACGGTTTGCAACCGCTCGCCTCCTTCAAAATCAGCTTGAGCAAACTCATGGGGTGCAAATTAGCACTCAGACATTAAGAAATCGCCTCAGAGAATACGATTTAAGGCCTCGTGTCGCGGCAAGAGGCCCAGCTCTTACTCGCGTTTGGATTTTGCGAGAGAGCATATCCATTGGGAAGAAGGCTGATTAGGAAAGAGTTCTCTTCACAAATGAGTCTAGATTCTGCCTCTACCATTGTGATCGACGTTCCCTAGTATAGAGACGTCCACATGAAAGATATGCTCTGTGCAATTTCCTGAATACTACTGGTTTTGGGGGGAGGATTGATTATGGTATGGGATGGAATATCTTTGACTGCTCGCACAGACCTAGTGGTCGTTGATAATGGAGCTATGAATGCTGATAGGTATATAAGGAACATTCTTGAAGAGCATGTAGTGCCATTTGCCCCATACATTGGTGAAAAGTTCATTTTTATGGACGATAATGCCAGACCCCATCGTGCGCGCATCGTTCAGGAGTACCTTGAAGAGGTTGAAGTCTCTCGAATGGAATGGCCAGCAAGAAGTCCAGATCTCAATCCGATTGAGCAGGTTTTGGACAACCTCAATAGAAGACTGAGAAGTTCAGAAAATCATCCAGCTACTCTTAGGACTTAGGAATCCAACTCAGAGAAATCTGGGAAGTATTAGATCAGAAAATTTTAAGCATTTTGAGTATGAACCGTCGTTGCCGAGCTGTAATTAACGCAAGGGGTGGAAATACCAAGTATTAAATCACTTATCAGCATTCCAGTATTTTGAAAATTGTTTATTTTTCTTCTTTCACATAAGATCCGGTGAAATCCTGAATTTTTCTTCCATTTAATGTATCTTGTTTCGTTCAAAACCTTCCCGGGAGAACATAAAAAATAAGTTATAAAATGAATGTAGAGTTAACTTTCATTAAAATTGAGATTTTCAGAATGTGCGTTAATTTTTTTGCGCAGTGTATAATATGAAAGAACTCGAAAATTTCTCAATCATATCTAGTAAACAAAAGGTCAGAGCCAATATATGAAAGGTTTTCTGAAGGGTGGTTACATAGTTATGTTGAGAAAAGAATCTATTTTGAAAAAATCGTGGGATGTTTATTTCATTGTGAAGAGGAAGGCATACCATTAGGGATGGAAAACGATATCAGCCAAATGGCCGACACGGCTACGGTTGCAGCACCATATCCTTTAATGAAATTTTCCATGACCAATTCGCACATTTACTGATGTATGTCCATGATAACTTCATAATTTCCCTCTTTTAGGTCTTGAATCGTTTATGGATCATTGACATATAGCTCTTCTTCCACGTGGCTGCAAAGAAAAGAGTGTAAAGGTATTAATTCATAAGCTCTCCTTGGCCAATTGTGATTATCTCTTCGAGAAATTACACGACAACTTTATTTGCAAAATTGCGATTTTTTCGTTTCATGTGTGGCACGTAGCGCCGTCTAATTGAAAATAAACGTCGTCCGCATCAATATCTTACAATTCTAACCATAAACTTTAACTTTTTCATTAACTTTAATATTATTCGTATCAACGTAGGCTACAATGTGAAAATTGGCCTCATTACTGAAAATGATTATTCGATGAAAATCCGGATCATTTTGATGCATTTCAAGGACCCAATCAGCGCAAATACGATGTTCCAGGTTATCGACCGGCTTAAGCTCTTATGTTAACTGAACTTAAAAACCCCTAAGACCTAAGTCTTCATGCAAAATTCGGTGTAATGTCGGTTGTGGAATGCCAAATTCCCAAGATCGACGAGGAATCGACAGACCTGGATTTTCGTCAACAATACTGTCCTCCGCAGTAATATTTTCAATTCTTGTTGAGCGGCGTAAATGGTTTTGATTCTTCACATAACTAACTTGTTCCTACACCACAAATTTCTCCATGAGTTTCACAATTTCCGACGAAGCCATAAGTACTTATGTGACGGCAAAATTTTCACCAGTTTTGTAGTGAATTTTAACAATTTCAATGTGTTGTTAAAGTAAAACTAGTGAAGTTTTTAGGTATTAAACTGTCTAAAACACTGGTCTGCTCACTTACTCTTGAAAAACATTAAGTTTAAAGTGGCGACTTTTGAAGGGACTAGTTTCTTGGATTTTAATGGTGTTGGTCCCTTTTCACTTGATTTCCGTATCGTTTCTCATACTTTTCAAGTCATTTTTCTGTCAAAATTGAAAAATTAAAATTCGATAAAATTTTGACAGAACAAATAAAATTTTGAAATGATGCCGTTGATTGGTCATTTCTAAGATGTCCAAAACACTGTTATGCTCACTTACTCTTGAAAAACCTTGAAAAGATTGAAGTAGCGACTTTCGAAGGGACCAGCCTTCTTGGATTTCAATGGTATTGGTCCCTTTTCACTTGATATCCGCATCGTTTTCTATGGCGCTCACATCAGCCAGACCCCAACCTTAATTCCTTGAAATATATGTGTTCACATTAACTTATTGTGTTCTCAATAGGTTCTTAATCAAGTCTGAATCATAATTGAACCGATAGTGTGCAATAAATAGATAACATTCTCATATAATTAATAATTTAATTCAAAAAACATAAATATTGCTAATACGAGTAAAAGAACGTAAAAAAAAAGAAAATTTTAGAATGCATATAACTGAGAAAAATCCTAATAATATGATTTCCCCAAAATTCTTAAAATGAAATATACTCTCCAATATTACTGAAAAGCCAAATGGAATGACATTTCTGTGATATTTACTAGAAAACTACAAGCGTTCTTCCAAGCAATCTTCCCAGACGGTTCGCGCACAGGTGCCACATACTGTAAGATGCCAAACACCACATGATACCTTTGTTTTTTGTCTTGTTTGTCCCTTCCAGAATAGAAAGAATGTTCTGTTTTAGACTCCTAGGAAGGCGCTTATTTTCTATTATTCTTTCCATGTGGGGAAGAACAAGTTGCCTGGCCAGAGATTTAATGTATTCATATCTCGAAACTTGCGAGAAGAGAAAATTATGGAAGCATTCACTGAGGAAACATCCAGAATAAATACCGTCATTGGCCATCGTCTGAAACGCCTGTAGCACCCGTAGACAGTACATTTTTTATCCAACGCATCAATTCCGCCCTTGGTGTTGTCAAAAAATTCCATAAATTTTGGCTTCGTTCCTTATTAACATTGGCTTTTCCAACTTTGGGGACATACGATGCTAATGTTATTCTGTTGGTAAATCTGAACAACGAAGTATTGTACACTTCGCTTTCTCGACGGTAAAAATCATCGACGGAAATCACTTTCCAGGGCATCCAAATTTTTCAAAATATGGATCACCTGTTTCCTTCGTTTTCGTGATGAACTCGCCATTGCAACTTCCAATATCAGACAACTTCTAGCACAAAATAATTACACTATTGGTAAGGTGGGGTCTCACATACCCCAAGCGAAGAAACACTGTCAACAGAATCGTGCTAACTAAAAATATGGGCCGATGTGTAACACTGTATTTCACAAGACACATTGACTGAAAAGTACAGGGACAGATAGCGCCATCGATCAAAAAAGATTTGAGCTATAGAGAAAAATAAATGCGCTGGGGTCCGGAATACCCCACCTTACCAGTTACGGGCTAAGTCACTGTAAGTCCATCCTTTGTATTACGCCACCTCAAGAAAAAAAAAGGTAAAAGGGGCCCATGCTGAGTCGAGTAGCCAGAATTATATCAAATAGAATTCAGTCAGTTAATACACCAGTATTTTAAACATATTAGTTATTTCTTTGTATAGCGCCACCTCGGTTCCATACCGAACCGAGTCGCCAGAATTATCTTAAACAAACTCTAATCAGTGACCACTTTACTTGTAAAATATCAAAAGATGACAGCTGCCCAGTTAGCGGGCTATTCAAAATTAAACCCTTCACAACAACAGTTGTCATAATGTGAGTGCAGCTTTGGACGACTACTTTTTCCAGTGAAGATCAACCGGATTCTCCGAAATCTACAATTGCAATCAAAATAACAATTACTTACATCAATTATAAAATAAAATCACAAACGAGTCGATTCAAGTGTTCCACATACATAGTAGTAGTTGATGTAGTCGTGATGTATACTTTAATCGTATTCCTGAAGAAAGCGTCACGAACAACGTTTTTCTTGCGGGCATAGTATTACAATTTCTAGTGATATTATAGCGGCGTGCCAGCATATAATTATGGATTTATTAAACAAAAACGGAATGGCACCAATTAAGAGCGCACTACTGAGATGTTGCGCTTGTGACATATCAGTAGCGGTAGATGATGAGTCTAGACCAGTGGCGTAGTCGCTGCAAATCAAGAAACTAGATTCAGATTGATCCGCAGTACTTGTCAGTGCACTTTTCTATAGCTGAAAAAATGAAAACAAGAAAGACAAAACGGTTGACAAATTCCTTTCAAGGTTTTTTTGTACAATCTTTCGCATGTAGAGGTTGGCTTCAATATCTTTCTTTTGAAATCGATAATTACGCCATACTTCCAATAATGTCACTTATCACTTTTTTAGATCACTTTTCTTGAGGAAACGACATCGATTATAAAATAGTAATTGGGTGTTAGATTAGGTTGAGATGTTAGGAAGTTTCAACTTTTCTACTCTTGATATAGGGTGTTTTTTTTCGAGGTATATAACTTTAAGTTGGCATTACTGTTCAAGATGGCGACCGATTTAACAGCTGTTAAGTGATTTATTCTCAGTTTGGTTTGGCAATTCATCATGAATAGACTCACGCCTGAACAATGCTTGCAATTAGTGCAATTTCATTTCGAAAATAATGATTCTGTGCGGAATACGTATCGCGCACTACTGGTTGAATGGCTACGTCAACAAACAAAACTGCCGCATTTGGAGTGAAGCTAATCCTCAAGTGTATGTCGAAACAGCCTTACATCCAGAAAAACTTACTGTTTGGTGCGCTTTATGGGCTGGTGGAATCATTGGTCCGTACTTCTTCAAAAACGATGATGGCCAGAACGTTACAGTCAATGGTGATCGGTATAGAGCCATGATTACTATCTTTTTCATTCCTGAATTGAACAACCATGATGTCCAGGTGCTGTGGTTCCAACAAGACGGCGCAACATGTCACACAGCTCGTGTCACAATCGATTTATTGAAAGACACGTTTGGTGACCGCCTAATTTCACGTATTGGACCTGTGAATTGGCCTCAAGATCTTGTGATTTAACACCGCTAGACTACTTTCTGTGGGACTATGTAAAGTCATTGGTCTATGCGGATAAGCCACAAACCCTTGACCATTTGGAAGACAACATTCGCCATGTTATTGCCGATATATGGCCACAAATGTTGGAAAAAGTCATCGAAAATTGGACGTCCAGATTGGACTACATCCCAGCCATCCGTGGCGGTCATATGCCAGAAATCATATTCAAAATATAATGCCACAAGATTATCTTGCTGATAAATAAAATTTATGTCAATCGAATAATCCATCGTTGTTTTATTGCAATTTAAAGTTCTATAGCTCTAAAAAACACCCTTTATATGCCATTATACGAGGTGTTTCCAAATTAGACGTAAACCTTGAAGGACGTGTTAGTATGATTCATTTGCTGTCGTTTGAGGCATATTTAGTGATAACTGAAAACCAACAGTTTACGAGATATTTGAGTTCTTGAGATTTTTAAACCTTCCTTCATTTTTCGTCAATTTTTTTTTACGTTGACCAAATTTGAATATGATTTTGGATTATTCTTGTTGTCAGCTGGAAGTCCAGGTCCAATAGAATAGACGATACAGAGAGAAGTGAGATAAAATTTTAGAAAGAAAGTAACAACTGAAGTCATAAGAAAAATGTCATGTGCTTGTATAAGAAAGAAAAGAAAGAATGGTGGAGATCATTTTGAACAAAATTTATGAATACATTTTCTACTGAAATTTTGAGTTTAATTGCAATAAAAAATATTCTTTCTCCTTTCAGAGTCTCCTTTTACCACTAAGCTGATGCTTTTACCACTAAGCTGATGCTTTGACCCACGAGTGTAGTGGCGAATCCAAATTTCATCTACTGTCATATATTGACTCAAAAAATCCTGTTCATTCCGCTCAATCAGCTCCAAACAGCGTTCGGGACCGTCGAAACGTTGTTGCTTCAGATCAGCAGTGGTCTGGATACGTCTAACGTCCCGAGTTCGCTGGTGGACTCTCCAGTTGGCAATCCAGTGATTCCTGCCCAAGACACCTTCCCAGAGGGGTAACTCTGGCCCAGTGTGGTGAGTATTATGAACCTACCTGTGCCGCGCTAGAGTGCGACGCTAAGCAAGTAACGTCACCTGTCGGGCATGCAAAGGCACTACACGTGTCATCCTAGAATTGTTAGATAAGTAATTTTATCGATGACTTTTTATTTAACGAATTTGAAACTTCGAGAGAACGAAATTTCATTTCAGGCTAGAGTCAGTACGCAAAAACTCTACATGCTGATGAGCCTGATTCAACTTCCAGAAAATGAACTCCATCGATGTATTATTCATGTACTTTTAAGGAAAAATGTAGATTACTATTTATTTCCCTAATGGAGATACCGTGTGAACAAGCTGAAAGAAAAAGCATCAATTTCATGCTACAGTGAAACGTTTCGAATCACTATAAATGATGATAGTCACTCCAACCTTCTTTATAGGAAATGCATATTCTTAAGCTACTCTCAAACAGAGTGATCAAGTGGATTGAGATCTGCCGACCTCGGATGTCATGCAAATCGATAAATCCTTTAATATCATTCTTAAATCTTCATTACCATTAGTGGTCTTCCTATCATTGAGGATAGTGTACGTTGAATCATTTCCTCTTTATTTTACAGTTTACTTATATTTAGAGGCAGGTTTAGAAGTGAGCTCTCGAACGTACTTGATATTTTCAGGGCCATTCAAAGAATATCTTGGTTCAATCCGTTTATTCAGATAGTTTGTTAGGTGTATCCAGAGTTTGAACCAAATGAAATTTTACTTTTCTAATTTGAAAACAAAGGCATCTGATCTGACTGAAATCAGCCGGAAAATACTAGAACGGTTGTAAATGCTAAAATTTGTGAGGATTGTATTGTTTTGTGATCTTACTTGCTCAATCGCAGTGATTGGTTCAGAATCAGTTTCTTTTGTTTGTGGAGAAGATAGAATGAATGTCAAGATGTGAGAAGAATTGTAAATGTTAATTTGTATACCTATTTCATAGAAGATTAACAATTTTGAATGATTTATTTTCATTTTGGTGGCTTCTAAATTTTGCCAAGTTGATATTATATTTCTGAACAAAAAAAATATATCAAAAAGATATATCGTTTTTTCGTTTCTTCAAGGAACTGTCCAAAAAAGTTATAGATGATAATGTGTGGACAGTGTTATGAATAAATAAATAAATAAATATGAAACACACAAAAGCTACATTACTTCAGTTCTTTTCTCAGTTTGTTTTCATTTAATTAATTTTACTTACTACGTAGTTGCACAACTGATTATAATTCGATAGTTATATTATTGGAACATTCCAATAATTTACTGTGAAAAAAATTGAACAAATCTAGTTTTGTAATCTATACTTTGTAGTTTTATTCTTTTCCTCACATTTCAGAATCTACCAATTTCTATTCTGCTCTACGCCACTGCGTCAAGTGTGCTATGCCTGACCAGGTTCTTCCCTAGATTTATTTTCCGGTTTTTCTGAAGCAGCTTGTGGCTGCTGATTCGATATGAATCCAGATAATATCCAATGTCACATTGAAATAAACACTTTTGATCGACTGCAGTTCGAGGAGTGTGCAATAGGTTTTGTAAATAATTGTTTTTTTTTTCTTGTGATTGGCAATTGAGTTAGTAGAACAAATGTATTGTTTCAAAGGACAATCTGTTTTACATGCTGATTTATAATGGAAGTGCGCCAACACAATTTTCATGCTTCCTTAAGCAATACTCTTAGATTTTAGCGCTTGTTCCCCGAACAGAGCGTACCTAATATCATTACTTCACGATATTTTATATTTAGAATTTTGAGTAGTCACTGATGACGAATTCTTCTCCAAATTCAATTGGGGTTATTTTTAAGATAAGGTTTATGTCACTGAAATCACTTCAAGAGATCAGTTGCGGCAGAGGATAGAAGAAGCTTGCGCAAAAATAAGATACCTATAATTTCGATATGATAAGAGGAGCAATACATTTTTGAGATCTGGAAAATTAGTAGAAATGGAATGGTTTTATTTCAAACATCTCTTATGATATTTTTTTCATGATATTTGGTATAAATAGGTATAAATTTTCACTAAACATACCAATTGTTGATACTTATTTTTGCTGTAAAGCAGAAACACTCACGGTCTACATTTTACAACATGGGCAACTTCTTTTTGTTTTAAATTTAATTATTAAATACCTACATAGTTTCAAAAAAAAATCACAGTTTAATAATGCATACTGCTAATTAATATTTAACGAAGCGTGTTGAACAGAAAGCTATAAAATTCAAAATCTCAGCAGAAAACCTTAAATATTATCACGAAATGAAGAACAGGTCCGTATTTTAAAAAATTAACCTACAACATCAATTCTTTCATTTGCTATTCTTTTGAAAAAAGTAAAAATTGGATTATTAGACTGAATTATGTATTTTTCGATGGCAATTATGACATTCCTCTAAAACGTGTAGAAATGATAGATTTCGGAGTCTGAAAGAAAAAACTCAATAATCTGAGTACTGCCCTGAAATTATTGAATTTACATTGAACGTATTGAAGGGTTGGATGAAGTAAATAAACCCACAAGATTTAAATGAAATCGGACTTCTGATTCCCAAATTATGGAGATCAGAAATCAAGGCCAACATTCATGAATCACTCTGTACCTCCGAAATTAAGCAATGGCTCAAAGTTCCTATCAGCGCCTTTCTCGAATTTTTCTGACAAGATTTTATTTTTTAATTATATTGAGTTGGTAGCAATACAGTAGGGATTCTTGCATTTCTCGATATGAAGGGTGTTTTTTTTTTGAGCTATAGAACTTTAAATTGCAATAAAACAACGATGGATTATTCGATTGACATGAATTATATTTATCCGCAAGATAATTTTGTGGCATTACATTTTAAATATGATTTCTGGCATATGACCGCCACGGCTGGCTCGGATGTAGTCCAATCTGGACGTCCAATTTTCGATGACTTTTTCCAACATTTGTGGCCGTATGTCGGCAATAACACGGCGAATGTTGTCTTCCGAATGGTCAAGGGTTTGTGGCTTATCCGCATAGACCAATGACTTTACATAGCCCCACAGAAAGTAGTCTAGCGGTGTTAAATCACAAGATCTTGGCGGCCAATTCACAGGTCCAAAACGTGAAATTAGGCAGTCACCAAACGTGTCCTTCAATGAATCGATTGTGGCACGAGCTGTGTGACATGTTGCGCCGTCTTGTTGGAACCACAGCTCCTGGACATCATGGTTGTTCAATTGAGGAATGAAAAAGTTAGAAATCATGGCTCTATAGTCTATACCGTTCACCATTGACTGTAACGTTCTGGCCATCATCGTTTTTGGAAGAAGTACGGACCAATGATTCCACCAGCCCATAAAGCTTGAGGATAAGCTTCACTCCAAATGCGGCAGTTCTGTTTGTTGACGTAGCCATTCAACCTGAAGTGCGCTTAATGGCTAAACAAAATTCGCTTATGAAAATCGGGAACAACGGCAATCTCATTTTGCACTATTTGCAAGCGTTGTTCAGGCGTGAGTCTATTCATGATGAATTGCCAAACCAAACTGAGAATAAATCACTTGACATCTGTTAAATCGGTCGCCATCTCGAACAGTAATGCCAACTTAAAGTTATATACCTCGAAAAAAAACACACTTCATGTTTAAATGAACTTTTCTTAATAATTTGATGCAAAGAAGACAACTACGAAATAAAATCGAAACAACCTGTATAATCTCCTTGTTTATGTCTATGAACAGATGCGTTATCTTCTTTACATCTCTGACATTAAAATTTTTTCTATTCACTATTCGATTCCTCCAATTCGGAAATATTTTATTGCATTTCCATATACCGCAAAGACACTGTTTTTTTGCCATAGACGATTAACCGTTACACAAGGAATTAATAAGTTGAAAATTGAATCCACGAATAAATTGTTTCTTTTAATCTACCTAAAACCGAGACTATAAAATGAGATTTACATAAAATCCTGTTTCATCTGAACGTGAAATATGCATGTATATGCATGGAACTGGTGATATTTCCACTGATTTTCTGAATTTTGTGATTAGAAACAGAATGATTTATTTACTTGAAGGACTAAACTGTATCTCCTAATCACATTGATTAGACTGCTCGGACTCTGAAAATATCTGGATTATCAGGATTTCAGATGTTTGTGTTGAAATCAATAAGGCGTTGCCTCAAATATGTGGTTCATCTACCTGAGTGGTCTTGTTTATACGATTGATTTTGGAATGCATTTACGTGATTATTTATAAGTAATCGAAAGAAAAACGGTAAAACTCATTCCACAGAGAGTGCCATATTAATTATAGAAACCAATATTAATAATTGACCTATTGGCAGTATATAGAGTCGAGATTTCTTCTCAGAAAACGATTGTCTTCGTCCAGTCCAATAAATATAAAGAGTTTTTCAAGAGAAATGTTAAATTGAGAATGGTTACAATGACAACACTGTATACTCATTTTTAACATTTCTCATACAATTTGTGTTGAGTATGTTATGTTATTCAATCATAGAAAGAATAAGGCAAATATTAGAGGGCGGCATTTTCTACATTTTCCGAGAAATCTGGATTTCTATAGAGAAAGTAGGTATTGAATAAATTTTTCACATATGATTTTTATATCAAATTAAATAGTGTTGGGCATAGGCGCATTCGTGTTCAAAATAATGGTTCCTCCTCATTATTCTATTGTTTCACGCAATCTTGAAAACAAAAAAAAACAAAATGTTCAAGCGTTTCTTTGAATATTTTTGCAGGAAGTTTTTCTGAATAATCCCTTTTTCATTTTCGAATCTGCAAATACGTAGTATTATAAGACTGCCTGCCGTTTGGATAAAAAATGTACAGGGTGTTTATCAGAAGAATATGAACTTGGACAACTCAAATTCATCAAAACTCGAGATTTTCAAATTAGAACTTATATTTTGTATTATTTCAGTCAATTCTACATATAAAAAGGGGGGTTACTTAAGCAAAACTTAACCGAATACTTTGAGAGTTATCAAGGAAGAACTTTAAATGTGGAAAAACCTAAATTTTTAACTAAAACTCGATGTTTCGATAACTAAATTTGACATTTCAATAATTGAAAACAATTATTCTCAATTGAAAATTTTATTGATTTATGGATTTACCAACAATCCCAACGAAAAATTAATTATAATTCATGGAATGCAAAATTTAGTTATCGAAACATCGAATTTTAGTTTCTTTCTGTAATTTCTGGAAGTCACAGAATAAGTACTCCACACTGCAGTTAGAAATTGAAGTTTTTCCTTATTAAAAGTTCTTTCTCGATATCCCTTAAAGTATTCATTCTAGGTGTAGGTTTTCTTTGAGTAACTCCCCTCTCTTTTTATATGTAGAATTGACTGAAAAAATAAATAATATAGGTTCTAATTCGAAAACCTTATTATTATTATTATTATTAATTCGAATATTGTCCAAGTTCATGATCTTCTAATAATCACCCTGTACATTCTCAGTCCAAAGCTCAAACAATCTTATACTTCGTATTTGCAGAATCGAAAATGAAAAGGCTTTTTTTGAAAAAAACTTTTTTTTTATAAAAAAATTTTTTTTTCATAAGAATCCCATTTACTGCTGAACCTTTGAGTTTTCACTCAAGATATGGCATATTGCTATCAAAAAAGCTCTCTAATGATGCAATAATATGATGAGTGTGCCATTTGAAAGAAGAAAGTAGTAGTCTGTTTCCGGAAGTTGTGGAGGACTGAAATAATGAAAAATATAGGATCTAATTTGAAAATCTTGAGTTTTGATGAATTTGAGTTTTCCAAGTTCATATTCTTCTCATAAACACCTTGTACATTTTTGGTACACACCACTGACAGCCTTATAATACTACGTATTTGCAGAATCAAAAATAAAAAGGTTTTTCCGAAAAAAACTTTCTGCAGAAACAAAAAAAATGTGAGTCCTCGTCGCCGCCATTTTTTCATAAGAATCCCATTTACTCATGAAACGTTAAATTTTTTGTCAAGGTATTGGATATTGCTGCAATTGTTATCAAAGAAGCTATCTAATATACTGGGTGTGCCATTTGACATAAGAAAGTAGGAATCTGTTTCCGGTATGTTTTCGGAAGTTGTAGAACTCTGAAAATATTTTAAGGAGAAAGATTATTGTCTCAAACCTCAAGATGCAAATTTTCAACACAAAATTGTGATTAGTTTTCAATAAACGACTGATAGAGCCTCGCGGCGAATCACTCTGTAGGTATAATCTAAATGGTTGATTATAAAGAGGTGATGCAAAAGAAATATTTGAACTGCATCATGAGTTCTATTAAATAAATCAAAAATCAGGCAAATTCACCGAAAGCCAATCAATTCTTTTATCGAACAAATCAAATTTAAACTCACCAATGCTCAGATTAATTTTAGGAGAGGTTCTCGAATTATAGCTTTTGGTTTTCTATATACATACATGGTATTTTGCCGGTGTGTATATATATTATTTCATAATATATACACCGGCAAAATACCATGTATATTATGAAATAATGTACACACCAGGAAAATTAGGGAAACGGCCAAAATCTCAACTAAACTGAAAGTTTTTTCTCTAAAACACTATTTTAGTAAATCGTAGGTTGGTTGTTTCTCTCATTTAAAAAAATAACTCGTATTTTGAGAGAATAAATGATAAGAGTTTCTCACAAAAACCACAAAGAGTTGGGAAATCACTTTCTAGCCCTTTATAGGGAGGAAACACACGATGTCTCTTGGAGGTCAAGTTCACATGTTTCGGTATTTCTGTATAAATACATTGTGTTTCTTTGAATTAGCGGTCGGATGAAACCGGAATAAGTTGTTATCTGAAATTAACCATATAAAAACACTAGTAGCATTCTTACATGATGAAAGTTAAACGGACATTTAGTTTGAGATTCATTCAGAATTAATCAAGAATGAATTTTCGAATTCGGATCACATTATCCTGTTTTTTCTCATAATCGTCCCATCTCCTGCAATGCTCCCCTCATTAAGGATGGGAAATTTCGCATTCCCTGCTAAAATCTCCTGAGACTGGAATCAAAAGCGTTTCTCGACGTATGTACTCCACGCAATTAAATTTTGATGAAGAGACGTGAAACGTCTTCTTATGCCGAGTCCATCAGCATTGTCGATAAATCACAGAGCCGCATTACAAAACACCATTTTCATCAACAAGCAATCATAACGCCACAAGCAATAAGTCCCATCCGTGCAATTTTCACCCCAGAGCCATTTATAACGATAACGGTTAGCATCGACCGGACTGGAAAAATGCGACGGTTATTATTAAAGTCACTGTTATTCATTCAGTTAACAACGATTCATCAAAATTGTGGATGGACGTCCACTGTGATCTTTCGAATTCAGGCTTTTGAATGTTGGCAACTTCGTGGGTTATCGAAGTTCATTTATTCACATGTAGAGAAGGTTTTTCGATTTGTCTAGTTATACATGTCAATGTGCAAATCGCATCAATCTGGCTTTCAGTAATATATAATACGTGATGAGATTGATAACTCATAAGTCTAATTTGATCGAACTGGCACATACTCAAAGGTTGAAAAGGGGAATTTCTCTTACGTGAATGTTCTGGTCTGCAGTTCGAAGTATGGGCAAGATATGAAGTAATGAAAGTCATTGAAGGCCTCTTAAATGACACTAATTGAAATGAAAACAAACTCAATCTCCCCAAATGTTATTGAAGGGATTTCCAATAATAGCTCAAATTTTCTTCAGAGTTGACACTTTTGAAGCTATCATTTTTTGACATTTGATAAGTTAACACAACGATCTGAAATTGATAAAATTTGCTACAAAAATAGTGAAACTTTTGTATTCACATTTTGCAAAACTAAAGCATTTTTGGGTCGGGGTGAAGCACCTTCTCGGCCGGCAATAGTGAAACTTTGGAAAAGTTAGTGATGTGAAGAAACGAAACCACGTGGCTCAAGAACAACTGAGAATGTTGCTGATGTAGTCCGTGGTGTTGACGAAAACCTAGGGTTATCGATTCCTCATCGATATTGAAAATATAAATATATCAGTGCTTTGTACAGAGTGTTTCATGTAAGCGAGTCACTGGATTTTGAGGCTTATTCTTTGAGAAATATTGGATAGTGACCCATCACGATGATAGTATTTTTCACTGGCTATCCAAATATTTTACCGGAAAAACTATCGATTCAGGGCTTGGAAAGTTATTGAGGAAAAACCATTTTTTAAAAAAAATTTTTTTCCAAATTCATCTGGTTTACACTAGTGGCTTCTATTGCAATCGAGAATGAAAACTTAAAAATTTGACCATCAAATATTTATAGAACCATGGATATATTTTCCAAATATGGAATCTGAATTTCCTTGGGTTGATTTTGAATGAAACAGCTTGATATAAATGTAAGACTACCTCTTTATTTACATATTCAGATTCAGAATCGATTGAGCATTCAGAAAATATGGAAAAACATTATGAAGTATATTTTGCAGAAAAAAAATTGCCGTTTTCTTGAAAACCGGTTCAAGTTCAAATGAAGGAACAATTGGTGAGGAATTGTCTATAGACCTTCTTATTTCGAAAACTAGTCAAATTTTTGGAAAAACGGTTTTTCCTCAATTACTTTCCATGCCTCGATTCGATAGTTTTTTCATTAACAGATTTGGATAGCTCGTGAAAAATATTATGGTATTGATAGGCCACTTTTCAATGTTGTTCGAAAGATGAGCCACAAAATTCAGTGATCCGTTAACGTGAAACACCCTGTACAAAGTACTTATCATCATTTTTTTTTGCGAAAAACGTAAAGTTAATCAAAATATTTACTTTCTTCCTTGTAGATCATTGTTTGAGGAAATTATGTGAAAACCCCATAAAAATCAGTAATGTGTAAGAAGAAATATCTCTACTTAATTTCATTTTGTACTTAAGCCGATCGATGACCGGCAACGTCATATTTTAGCTGATTGAGTCCTGGGCACGGGCGTAGCCAGGGAGGGGGTTTTGGGGGTTCAACCCATAAAAAGTATATGGTCCTGCAACTGTATAATCGTGGCTGCAATTTGGCTGATATGGTTTTCCTTCATTAATGGAATACTTTCCTCTTCAGAAATAAATAAACATCCATTGGTCCCACTTGAAATATACTCTGTTTTTTTAATATCAAAATTAAACCTCTTTCGGAAAACCAAAAATATCCTTGATAATACATATAAGGAAAACTGATGAATCGTTTAATTATGTTCATCGAATCAATATACTTATGCTTTGTACTGACTTATGTTGAATCTCTTAATTTTTATTCTCTAGCAAACAAAAATAACAAACTTATTTTGTACCCAATTTCCAGGTTACGGGGGGAAAACAAGAAATTCATGAAAATTTCGAAGAATTTAACGAATGATTCGGAAAGCTACTATGTATATTCAATATGAGATTTCAAGGAAAGATTCTCCAACTTCTCAGTAACTTTCTCTACCAGGATTTTTTTCCATTGAATTTTTTCTTCTCTAAACCTAATTTGGAAGCTTTTCCCAAGTAAATGAGGATTACCAACATAAAAACCATTGAAATTACCGTTTGTACATAGTCAACAACCTATTTAGAAAATTATTCTCTCCATTTTAAGCTTAATTGAAAACCAGCATCTAAACGTTCTAACCTTTCTGTTGATGCACATCGAACGACCAATGACTTAAGAAGTTCAGAAAAAACCATATTTGCAATTTAATAGGATTCTCGTTCTAATCCTAAAATACCTTTGCGAAACGATCAATTAATGCTTTTATTCAGTTTTTATAGCGTTAGACGAAAAAAAAAACTAACCAATTTCAACCGTATTTATTCCAGTCACACATAATCTTATAAATTTGAAAATACTGTTATTCAATATTATGACAGCTATTACCCTTATCTCTAGCCACTTTAGCGCTCAGCAATTTTCGAAGAACGTATGAAATTGCAGAATTGAATCGACAGAAAAAGCGACGTCATATTTTAAGTGAAATAACTCAATTAGTAGTTAAACCTCGGACAACGTGAGAAAAGCAATGGCTAGTCTTGAGATTAAGACAAAGTAGCCTTCAGGTTTATTAATGATTGCATCTAATGAGGTGAGGAGTAAATTGAATGATTAGATGATGGGTTAGTAACTGTTTGTAATTTTCATCTCTATAATTTTCAGTTTACGGTTTTTTTCTTTTGTGTTGAATTTTGCAGTGGTCGAGTTGCAATTTAAGGTTATATTATGGCGAATATAGTTCTTTGTCAATAATGAATTGTTGAAAGATTTTCGACTAAACCTTGAAATTTATAATTAATGTTTTCGAAGTGAATCTTCTACCAATTTTTGACATAGTACATATAGGATGATTATCAATTACGAAGGTATACATTCCATAGTTCCTCACAACATTTTTTCATAAAAATTCAACAAGGTCGTCACCTTCAACGGTGATACATGACTCCAACGCTTCTCTAACTTTTCAATTCCTTTTCTGCAGAAAATTTGTCTTTGGGAAATTTCTGGAAAAAGGATCCAATCTCGACAAACAATTTTTTATCAGAGCTTAAGTTCTCTTCTTGGAGCATTCTTTTGGGGTCTGAAGTAAGCCAGTAATCACTGGGGGCTAGATCTGAAGAAAATAATAGGTGGTCAAACAGTTGGAAGCGCAATTCCGTCTATTGACCATATTCACCGTCGCCATATTGTTTTGCGACAATACCAACTACCCAGTGTTCCCAACGAAGAAATATTGAGTTTACTAGAAAAATTCCACAATATAAAGTTTCTAAGTGAAGTTTATGTGTACCTTTTCTGGCTGCTACGCCACATAGGCTTGTTTGGGACAATATTTCGCAAAAATTTCACCTTTTGGAAATAAAAACATTAGTGAAAGACGGTTTTATGAACAAATTAACTGTGGCCGAGTGTATAAATGAAGGCTTCGCTCCATTTTTGGAAATAGTCAGTGGAAGAATAATCTCTATGGCTGATAGTATTTTTGATATTAGCGGTATTTTTCTAGTAAACTCAATATTTCTTCGTTGGGAACACTGGGTAGTTGGTATTGTCGCAAAACAATATGGCGACGGTGAATATGGTCAATTCGACCATGGTTTTCATGAAACCTTCATGCCTTAATACTTTCGTTCAATCTAATGAAAATGACAAGGAAATTTGGCGTTCGGAATGGAGTTTTTATTCCTAATAATAATGATAAGCAATACTCATCGACATAGCAATAGCAAATAACAACAACATATGTCAACAAGAGGTCGAAAAAATTTCAAACTATAAGGACCTCGAATTGCAGATAAAACGGCAGTGTGGAATGATATCAACGTAAACTACTCCAATTATCATCTCAACAACAGGAATAGTACCCAAAAATATCAAGCAACTAGGACTTAGTGAGTATATTTGTAAAATAATGCAAAAAGTTGTTCTTTTAGGTACTGCAAGGACAGTGAAAAAATTCCTAGGAAGTGACAGACAGGTCCAAGGATCGGCGGGATCGCGTGTAAGAGGACCAGAAGTTCGACGAGAACCAGGGGGACCACAAGGACCGGACACGACCGAGCTCTTTCTTTCTGATATTTTAAATATCTGGGATTTAGTGAATGTTCCTCTTAGCGGGGAGTGAAAAAGCCGACGGCGAGGAGATTTTTCTATTCTACGCGTATGTGAAGGCTGAAGTCGGAGTGATGATGTCTTTAAAGAAAGTCTGCGAATTTTCAGCCCAAAATTATGATTACTTTTCCATAAACGTCTAATAGGCCATCATGGGGAATCTCCCGGTATAGTTTATATAGTTCAACCGACATATGGAATGTTCGTTTTTGAGAGAAGTTAATCTACAAAAATTTACCCTGATGAGGTCCCTCCCCCTAGTAGGATACTCATGGTAATTTCGATTCTGTATTCAATCAATTATACATAATATCACAACAACGTGGATGATCCTTTTTACACGACGTAGTTCGCGAAACTACGTCTCATGACTCGGTGTATGATCGAAATATATTATTTTTGCACGTATTGGCCATTACACCACGTTACCGAGGGTATATTCACTGACAATCCTGCAAACATTCTACCACTGGAGAGCAGTTTTCCTAAGCCAAAAGTCCATAACGCAGTACAGCCTCATCCGATGAGAAACAAGCCACTTTTAAAATCTAATTAGATAATCTTCGAAACATTCATCTTAATAGGATAATATTTTTTGAAACTTTGGTAGCCAGCTGAAAAACATGGAAATCCCAGTGGATACAAGAATCGACAGTTAGTCCCAAAAACTTTGTACTACCTAAAGGAGTGGATCAATCTTCTTGAGTGAGAAGAGCAACTTAACAGTCTTCTGGTCATTTGCAACTAGCTCATTTGACATAAACCAGTCAAAATCCTCCTCCAGCGCAGCAGCTCTCTCCAGTACGGTAGCCAAGTCATTAGATGCCACAGAGACAGTGCTGAGGTCCTTATCTGTACTCTTGTATACCATACGTTGAACTGTATGATGTCTTGTTTACATTTCTTCTGATAATACTGAGATTTCATCTACACATGCGTTATTATTGTATTGATCTTAAATCGAAAGAATTCATATGGTTTTCATCGATTTGTGGCAAGGAGCATTGCCATTTCGTCATCATTTGCATTGAGGGACATTTTTGCTAATTTTCTGCAATTAATCGATTCAATAAACTCATGCAAGTTTACATTTTGCAATTCACTGTTGATGGTTTTACTTTTGCCAAGATAGTCAAGTGAAAATAATATGTTTTAGTGAAAATAATATGTTTTTCTACAGTATATTTTGCAAGAGTCAAAATACGAATATTATAAACTTGCCTGCTGATGTTTGAAATTATAGTCGTTTGTACGGCTTTCACCGATTGCTTTCCACTCAGTTGTCGCTTTCTTTGACTCAGGAGGGTAGTGATGAATCCATGTTTCATCAACTCTCACATAGATATCGAAGCAAAAAATCATGTTAATTTCGTATAAACATCTTTCGAAATCGATGTTTCGTTGTTTTTGTTCGTTGTTTTTAATCAGCGGTGAGTAAGCGCGGCAAATCTTTTGATATCTTCAGATCGTTACATTATGATATCAGTGAAATTAAAACGTGAAGTGATCACTGCTTAGCTATCGGGTTCGTTCCGTGCTGTGCTCGTTATCAATATTTGTATGAATTACCCAAATCTTGGCTCGTTTATCTCTCCAGCTCGAATTGGTGATATTTCCTGTTGATTCCTAGCAGGGGTAAATGAGTTATCCAAAGTTGTCTATTCTTCGGAGCAGATTTATGAAATCCTTAAATGGCTATGAATAATTTTGGACATTGAGTAAAAAATAGTACACACGAATCCAAACGTAAATATATATATTCAAAAAATTATTATTATTACATTGGATACAGATTTGAGTATAAAACTCTTAACAAAATAAAACCTAATGTGAAAAATTACACCAAAACAATTCAGGAAAAACAACACATACTGAAACAGCCGATATATGATTATATAATAAATGAATATAAATGTATTAATAATGAAATTTGAATTTTATTGCCACCACCAATTAGACAGTAGGTAATTCAGTAGTTATTATTTCTGTGTAACAAGTATTATGGTTGAACACGTCCTACACTTCCTTAATATTAAGTTGCCGATGGATGCTGGGATTGTCAAAAAATATACAATTATGCTATTCGAAGATAATGTTCCAAAGCAATAGAAGAATCTGGCTTCAAAATTTACGATTGCAACAAGGAATACACCGCTGGTATATTCGAGAATTATGATACAGACGGTGATATGCCCTGGAACTATCTGTGATCTGCTCCAACTGTGATCATGTCACGCTCTGTATTCGTTTTGCGGAATTATGATTACTTGTGAAATTCTGATTTCAGTTATTAAATCACAGTTCGTGAAATATCGCTCATTTCCGATCTCTCGCGACTTCAATTCGAGATCTTTCGAAACCATCTCGTGGATTTTTTAGATGTTTCCTGAAATAACTGCCGAATTCGGGTGATGAGAGCGTTTAGCATCGTCGGTGGTTCTTTGACTACGTTCAAAGTCAGCATACCATCTTTCGAGTAATTCGTAGTAATTACATCATTGCACCAAACTTGAGATGCCTTCTACCTACCTGCTTCGGTCAATCAAGGTATGTCAATTTGAAATGATCATGAAAATCTTAAATACGTGTAAATCAGAGCACTGAACCTGAAAATGTCTTCCTCTGAAGCCTTGTTTTACCGTTGTTCTCGATGGAGCAGAGCCTGAATAACACTAATCAAGCCATTGCCTCCTTGCTCAGTATTTTTGCCTATCAAAAAGTAGTGTTTCATCAATATACGAAACTCGTTTCCATTCGTTTTTCAAACAACAATAAATAAAGTGTTACTTAACCTTCAATATCTGGATCCTCACTTAACTCTATGTTACGAATTTTTTGAAGCTTGGTATTCACAAAAATAAAAGAGGTAATAAAATATAACTGCGGGCCTACTATTTTTTTTTCGGATATTTTCGAATTGGTAGTTCTTCAAAAATGTTCTGGAGGGAAAAGCGGGAACTGTTCCAGAAAAAAATATTACCTTGTTGATTTGAAATCGAAATTGTCATATCACGTGATGTTAACTCCAAACTGGAATATCTATGTCAAATTATAGTTGACTATAATGTGCAAGGCAGATGCTATGAGAAAAGAAAATCAAACTTCAGCCTGCTGTACCTCGAAAATAAAGCGTTAGATCATAGGAATTTTTTTCTTTCTCAGTTTAGGACCACCTTTAATCAAGGGGGTTCCGTTCCACTGCAGCTTGATGGTCTATTGAACCCCCATCAGAGCTATTTTAGACATGATCTACAGCTCGCCTTCCAGTTCCGGAGTTCTGATTCACTCCAATATAGGTTGGCTTAAAGGAGGCTACTTTTCACTTCTAAAAGCTTCGTCCCAGATTTTGCATTGGCTAGTGATGGCGAGGCACTCTGTCATCAGGTGATCTGGAGTTTCCTCCTCCTCCCCACAAAATCTGCACTCGTCATTTTCTGCTAGACCTATTCTCATGAGGTGTTTCATAAGGCGACAGTGACCTATGAGGAATCCAATGAGCGCATATACCCTATAAGATGAGGAGGTGTACTATGAAATGTTGATAAAATCCACTTCTTGGATTTTGCAGTATCAAAGTTTCGAAGACACTTTTTGAAATCATTCAACCCTGGAAGATTCCGCCAGAGTGTTTCTCTTTCGAATTCTTCCTTCTCTTGAAACTTGTATGTTCATTTGTTTATACCACAAAAAGGTTCCATGCTTATGAAAGGAGTTTGTGCTCCTTTTCTGGCAAGTGTGTTGGATTCATCACTCCCTTCAATCCTCGAGTGGCCAGGGACCCAGATTAAGAAGACCTTGTTATTTTTACCTATTTCATTGAGTTTTCTTCGGCACTTCAACACCATTTTACAATCGATGATATGTGAGCTCAGTGCTTTGATTGCAGCCTGATTTTCGGAATGTATAGCTATATCACATTTCTGGTAGTTTCTTGCTATGTTGATTTACACACAACTTTCTGTTGCTAGTATCTTTGCCTGAAAGACACTTAGACAGTGGCCAGACGAGAATGAGCATTTGGTGCCATTCACAAAACTCGAGCGCCAGTCCCCATCGTAGTTTTAGAATCAGCTGTATAATATTTAATGGTATTCTTTTTGAGAACTGGGATTAGGGATTCCCTTTACCAATCTTCTTTTCTCCTTAGTAACGTAGCGAAGGTTTTCTCGATGCTAATTTTCTTTATTATCTCGTCAATGGGAGGTTAACTGATGGTATGTAATTAGTCAGGAAGGACCAGGCTCTCTGATTCCTTAATAATAATAATGATAATAACTCTTTATTTGATCCTTCATGTACATACCATTTAGGTGTAGATCATGTCAAAACAATAACAGTAAACCTTGAAAAAACAATAATTTACAACTTCATTAAAGTTCACTGAAATCTTTATCTTTCAAAAACTCATTAATTGAATAATAACATTTTTTGATTGAAAACATCTTTAGTGATTTATTTTGAATATTTTCACATCTAGTTTTGAAAACAGTTGGTAACCTATTCCATATTAATATAATAGAATAAGTGATATTTTTTTGGAAAAAGGTAAAATTAGGTTTTTCATTACTCAAATAGAATTTGCTCCTTGTATTATGGGCATGTTTCATTTTTAAGTTTTCGAATTCAGATGGATTATTTATTTTGTACATTACATATTCATATATGTATAAGCTATATAAAGTTAATATGTTAAATTCAACAAATATATTTCTACATGTTTCCGTCTGTTTCATTCTGAATATAGTTCTCAAACATCGTTTCTGCAAAATAAAGATTCTATTTGCATCAACTTATTCACTCATTGTTGGTTCCTTGCCTGGATAGTCTTAAACTGCTCTCTTAGGATGCTCTATCCATCACAAGATGAAGAGGTGTGAGCTCTGTAAGGATTTCCAGTGCCCTACTTGGACGGGTTCTAATAGTTCCAGTGATACAAATATTACAAATAATGGCTTACCTTTGTATTGCATCAAGTGTTCTCATTGTGCTTTCCTGACCTGCTCTTGTATGTTGGAATACCTTGTATAAATATTGTTTGTATTTATAATCTCAAGAAGATTTTTCGTAATAAGGAAAGGGCATCTACTTTTTCAGAAAAAAATCGAAAAAACACATTGCTTAGTATGTTAACCAAAATCATGAGTTCTGGTGACAACAAAAATCCGAATCGAAGACATGGATTTTGGCACCTGCACGAATGCTTTTTGTTGTTGTTTCTTCGCTCTGCATTGTATTTTTTCGATTTTTTTCACAGGAGAAATTATGTTCCCGATTGGTATTTAACCAGACTATTCCATGAGACCATAATTATCTGTTATCAAAGGTATTGAAATTCTTGGTGACAACTGCTGTCAAGTTTTGCTGCAGGTAAGATGCATAGAATACCTGGTGTGTCTACTTATACCTGTAAAACTTTCAGACAAAACGGGAGATTTTTCGGATTTATACCTACTTGATTTCTAGGGATCGCGGGCTTTTCAGATGGAGCATACATCGTTTACATTTGACATTTCTCTCAATTCTCGACTCTTTTTTTTCTTGGGGAGGGATAATCGAAAAAAAAAATTTTGACGACAACTTTTATTCATATCTGTAATGTTAGAAAAAGAAGTTTGATAATGAAGTTTCAACCAAATTACTCGAAATAATTTTTGTTGTTACTAATTCGGTTGTTCTTACCTTGTTCTCAAATAAGAGTTACGAAGGAAAATGAGAAATTACTTGGATAATTTTGAGAAAAAAAAGTTTCATGAATATGAGCCCACAAAGGCTTTGCTTTCAATATGCAGGTTGTTTCTAGTGTGTCGTACAGTTTATCAAATATTTATTAATCTTCGCTACGGATTAGGTAAATAAATACCAAAACTTATAATTAATGCATTCATTAGAGCTTACTAGCTGGATCTTTATAATAATTTGGATTTTCCTGAGGATTACTAGAGATTTTTCTCGAAATCGATAGCAGAGACGACAAAACTATAACAAACCAAAAAGTGTAGTACTGGACCAGAGTTTTTTTCTACATTTTTCTGAACTAACAGCCATTCACCAAAATATAGTTTTGGAGGAAGGAAGCAGGCATCCTTCCAGAAAATATATCACCCTGTAGATTTGCATTCAAAATTAGTATATCTCATAGTGAAAACTTTAAACTGGAATATCTATGGCCAATTCATATTAAATATCTTGTGAAGGGAAGGTTATACGAGAAAATAACTTGAACTTCAACACATGTATCCCAAAACAAAATGTTTGGGGACTCATGTTATAGGACTTTTTTTCTTAAAATGATCCGGAAATCTGTCATTTTCATTTGTATCTCCAATTTAGGAGCACCCCCAGTATCCCCCTATTTCTACGCTCTTGTCGTGAACTTTGAGTATAGAACAATAATATTTTATATTCTATGGTCTGTCATTATATTCCATTCATTTGAGTAAAAATTCGATATGAACTGAATTGTAATTTATTGTGAATGTTTGCAGTGTCTAAAATCAGTATTTCCTTTTTAAACGGCACCAGGCAGATGCGGGAATTCGAAAAATTTTAAAGAGCGCCACCTTACAGCACTCTGGTGAAGCAGACCACCAAAGCAACAGGTGGGTCTCTCGAAAAGTCTGAAACAAAATCGAATCAGTAAACACACCAGGTATTCTATGCATCTTAGCTGCAGGTTAATTCGAAAAAACTGCTGACAGGTGCTGTCATACAGTTTTTCCATTTAGAAACCATTTGTAATTTAAAATTGGGCGTTTGTGATTGGCGAAAATTTTAGAGTAATAAACATAGAGAGAGGGAGCATATGTCATTTTCAAAGACATAGAGAAGACAGGAAGGAAAGACAGCAGCGGCAGCGTTGCAACTGCTACTTTGCAAAAGCAGCAAAATGTCTCTTTCCAGCAAGCTTCTTCTTTATAAGTCCACCATTCGTCCGGTCATGTCTTACGCATGTCCGGCTTGGGGATACGCCGCAAAGACGCATCTGCAGAAACTTCAAGTCATGCAGAATACGATCCTAAGACGAGCCGTAAATGCACCATGGTTTGTCAGCAACGTACGGATACATGAAGACCTCAAATACCATTCCCAGACGACCATCTAAGAGATCTGAGCGTGATGACCTTCATTAAAATGGAAAATCACGCAAACCCTCTAATAAGGAAGGCTTGCGACTACGATAAAAAAGCTCCTAAAAAACACAAACGACCGAAGATGGCACTTCCCTAGGAAGTGTGTGTTAAAGCCAAAACCTTACTGGCACAGAGATTGTGTAATGATTACACAAACTTTCTGAGTGGTATATTGCCACCTGCAAGAGCAGATCAAAATAGCTCACCAGATGTGAATTATATTGAGATGGAGCTGTAAAAGGCTATTAGCCTGACTACAAAAGCGAAAGAAGTTCTAAATATGTCAAATGGAGCTTGCGGAAATGATAACATATCAGTGATACGATATTTCGCTCAATTCGCGAGTTTCTCCAAGAAGAATGCACTTCTTATGTCCCATAGTGAATCAATGTTTCATATTAACTTGAAATATATTGAAATAAATACCTAAATATCCAACGGAGGCGATCCATAACATACAGTGGAGGTGATGATATTGGGTAGGTGAAAAAACGTTCAGTCAAACTCCACCAAATACAAATACTTTTGTATTTGGTGGAGTTTGACTGAAAGTTTTTTCACCTACCCAATACCTAAATATATCAGAAACTCAAAAAACAAACTTTATGCTCGCCAAACGACGTGAAACAACCGATGACACTAGGAGAGCAATAGAGCAAAAGTTGCCAAACCATGGATTTTAGAAGGTAGATACCTAAATAATAAATATTCTGCTCATTATAAATTCGACAATCAGGAAAAATATCGAATTCCAAATATCCAAAATTGCATATTTAATCGGGAATCACTCAAATAAATAATTTCATTCAATATAATATACATTCATAACGATGTAGCGAAATTGTGGATTTGAAAATATATCACAATACAACAACGTAATATAACCATGTTGGGGATATGTAAAAATTGTGTATACTCCCTCTATCTATGTTTATTACTTTTACAATCAAATATCAACATTCAATAAATCAATAATATTTAATCAAACTAATGAGGTAATAATGGGTTTTAATGAGTATATTTGTCAGTTCGTCAAACCAACCAATGGTTACCAGCTGCTTTCCACTTAGAACCATAAAATTCAAATAGTATTCCATTGTTCAAAATTATTCTAAAATCGCCATTACACGCTGTTATTATCACGTACTTTCTTCACGTTCCCATTGTACGTGTCTGGCATGGACAAATGGATGAATCGCACTCCAAGTCCGATATGATATTCAAGGCATCAGATTGGCGCATATCTTCATGGCTGAATATTCCAGAAATGTAAAAGAAGCGAAATGTCTTCCCATAATAATTATGATCGTTGCAAATCTCATTTCACACGAAATGCAACCGCTTACTTGAGGAAATAACATGGTAATTTTGTTCACAATATTCCGATGTAAAAGGGTTCATTTCTTCTCGTAAAATTGGCAAATTCCGATGATTTGCTCGGTGGATAGTGAATGGAAGAAATGAGGTTCGAAAGTTAAGATGTATATTATCCCTTTAACACTTCCTTCTTTTCATTCCATAAATAATATTTCGACAGATATCATTGTTCTAGTTTCGCACAGAGATTCATTATTGTTTCCGAGTCTATCGAAGATAGAGGAATCTTCGAAAGGAAAATATTTAAATATTTTTAGAATACGGAAAAATAATTGACATTTCATCTCTGTTGATGGTTCACAAAATATCATTTTCTTTGAATTAACTTTTTTCGCGGATATACCTACAAGGTGTTCTTAAATTGAAGTTATGAACAAAAATGACAGATTGGACCCGCAAATGCTTTGTTTTCGAGATACAGAGTGGTGAAGTTTGATTCTTTCAAGTTCCTCCGCAAGATATTCAATTGATTTGGCATAGATATCCCAAGTTTTCATCATATGATATACTAATTTTGAATGCGAATCTACAGAATGATATTTCTTCTGGAACAGTGCCTGCTTCTTTCCTCTAAAACTTTTTTTGTTGGACTGTTGGAAGTTTAAAAATGTAAAAAGAAACTTTGGTCCAGTACTTCACATTTTGTTTGTTGTAGTTTTGTCGTACCTATCTGATACAAATTTAAAAAAATTTCTAGTATTCCTCAGGAAAATCCAAATTATTCTAAAGATTCAGTTGGTTAGATGTGATGAACATCTTGTTATAAGTTTTGATACTTATTTACCCAATTCGTACCGGAGATTGATATGGAGACTGGTATAATGATCGTGGAAAAGTAGTACCTACTTCAAGAAGCACACTGTATCTCGTATACAAAGCGTTTTAGGGGAATTTTTTTTTCGTGAAGTTATCCAAGAAATCTCTCAATTTCTTTTGTACCTCCAATTTAGGAAACCCAGTATATGAATTAAACCTAGTATAGATAGACATTAAGCTTTGTTATATTTTATTATGCAAAAGTTAAATTTCAAATATACAATTGTGCATTGCATAAAAGACATTTGCCGTGAGCTATATTTCTTTCTGTTAAGGACACAAGTCCTCTCGATGTGTTATTCCAGGATTATCCCGTGTTCTAAACACCATCAGCTATTACTGTCCTGTGTGCTACCAACATACCCTTCAGCAACCGTTGATTACTTCCAACCTCCATGTTTCTTTAATGTCATCAAGTCTCCTCCAAATTCAAAAGCATACGATCTTCGAAATGAATGGCTCTTCAACATCTTTCAGTTGAAGAAAATTGGCTACTGTTTTGGACACGTTATAAAAGTGATGTTTAACCACAACCTAATTGATACATTTCACAATTATATAATATTCCAGTATCTTCAATATCACTTGTTTTAAGCTGGCTTATTTCACAAATTCGGCAAGCTTCTGCAATACCAAATACCTTCCACAACAACATTGGCCATTAAATAAACTTTATCGGCAGCAACATTTTAAAAATCCTTAATTTGTGCACTATGTACAGTATAGTTATTTATGATTCAATTAGTGCAGAAGGCATTGATATTCTTCAGAAGTTCATAATTCAACGAGCGAGTTTTATGTATAAAATGAGCCTCCTCTACGAGTATTATACAAACTGCTTTCTTGATCACAAATTTGGTAGATATAAGATAAATCCGGGACAGGATAATTCTGAGTAGCAACATATAATAATGAAATATAACCATGAAATATGTATGAATCTGAGATATTCTCACACTATTTTATTCTACAAGGTATGGCACAATGAACGGATTTGCCACAATATTAAAGAAAGAATGAAAAAAAATCTTAGCTTTCTTGTAACTGTAACCTTTCCAATTTTGTTTCAGAAATGATATTAGTTTGAAACATTTCAATATGTCCACATTATTATAGGGTAATAAGATAGATATCGAATAATTCGTAAAAGTTAAGTTATTTGTCAATGCTTCACAATCGATTCAAGACCTTAAATATGGAATTCGTGAAATTATCGAGCACATACAGCTACAGATGTGCGAAATTGGCAATGAAAAAGTTCATGAAAAGGATATGGTGCTGCAACCGTAGCCATAGTGGCCATTTGGCTGTTAATGTTTTTCATCAATGGCATATTTTTCAGTTTACAGTGAAATGAATATCTTGATTTTTGCCAAGGTGTATTCGTTTTTTCTTCAAAATAAAAAAAAAATATTATTGGAAAACCTTTTTATTATGTGACGGAAAACGTCTGGATAGGTAATTTTTTTCGAACTCTAGGGACTTTGACAATTGATGTCAAGGTACAGACATTATTTTGGCAGGAACAGGATTGGATAGAATTGGTTCGAGAAGATTCGAAAAAAAAAAAAATATATTATTTTATCATCAAATTTTAGAATTTCGACATAAGCCACAATTCAATAGGAGTTTTAGATTTCAACAGAAAATGAACCTGATGAGGATTCGTTCAAAAATGAGCCAATGAAAATGTTTGAATAAGTTATCAATGTAGAAGAAAAATTATTTTTTGGTGCAAGATAGTTGTAGCATCGCTGGCCAATTGTCTCCATAAACCTGGGTGTTTGGTAACTGAGATCTCTGTTCTTGGTTGTGTAATCATGTTACAGGGGGTTCACTTTTATCTTATTGGACATGATGTTCTGACAGTAAAGAGTTCTCAATGATTATGAAAAAGACAGTACTTACCTCCGTTCTTTTAGTTATTCACTTCCAAAATATAATTTAAATAAATTCATTCATTTTGGAGTTATAAATTAGGTTTTTCCAAAGAATTACCAATTTATGAAAGAAGAAAAAGGTACTTACCTCAAAAATGGCAAGTTTAATCATATGAAACTTCGAATAAACTCCGGTTAATTTATTTCAGGCAATCAGAAACTTCGATAAAAAACAGGGTGCTCCATAAGGAAAAACAAATATTAAATATTCAACACATTTTGGGAATGTTTCTCTGATGAAGCCTAATGATACTGTGTCAAACAAACTCCGAAAATTACAGCGCTTAACCGTGATAGAGCGCCAGGTCAACGATAAAACACCCTGTATTGAAATTCAATAACCACTTCATGATTAATGAATACCATATTTTTATATTCGCACGCTTCTTTCATGTACCGACAGTCATTTCTAACATCCAAACCCCTTTCTAACGCCGCCGAAGCGTTCGGCTACTTCAAACGAGGTAAAAATCGAAACGCGACACTAATCGACTTAACCGGGGTAGGAACTTCTTCTGTATACCCCGACAAAGCTCATCATCCGAGAATCAATGCGATCGACGCACCGAAAAGGCAAGAGCCATTAAATCACCTCGGGATCAGATCAAAAGCGGCGACCGAGGGCGCTCTCTGTCAGGTGTGAAATATGACCCACACCGTCTTACGGTGGCAACCAGATCATACGTATACGACTCCGCTGGTCCCTTCTTTGATTTAACACTTGCTAGGAGCTGGTCATCTTCAGTTAGATCTCGACTACCGATGCGAGAGATCCTTGCACCCAACACACACACACCAGTTCTTGTTCCGTGTCAGCTTTCAAAGCTACACACGCGAGTGGCAGTGAATGTGAGACGTACCAGAGTACGCTTCTGCTGATGGTCTACTTACGATGCGATCGTGACCAGTCGGGGAAATAAAAACATTAAGGCTTGCCGTCTTAGACACGCGTCACGGACAGTTCGCCGTTTCTTCAAATAGGATCGGACAAGGACGTTTTTGCCTGCTTATGGTAGAGGATTATGGTAGTGCGTACGAAAACGACGACCTAATAGGTCTAGAGAAGAAAGTCTTCATTTCAGGGGAACAACAAGAGAACGGTATGTCGCAGATGGCGGATTTCATGATGAAGATCTCGTTCTTCGAACTTCACTGATCGATCTTTGTCACATACGACAGGTTTTTCTGGTGCAACAACACCTGGTTGGGCGTAAATAAAATTTATGGACTGGTGGTGCACCAATTCCAACAATAATGAAACGCTCATACTAGCCAAGAATGATGTTTTTGAACCACAACGATTATCAGCACATGTCCAACGATACGTCTCTAGATGGGTACACCTCGCCAAGGGTCTCTTCGCCCGACAGCCACTACAATTTGAAGGTGTCCAGTCCGTCGTCCATAGCGTCGGATCCAGGGATGTCCTCCCAGAGGTATACCTCGAACTACACGCATTGGGGCCACGAATACTATGGCAAGAACAATAACATCTACAGCGACAAGTACGATTACGACAGGTATCGATGTCAGTCTGCAAACTCTCTAAATTATCAGCACTACAAGGAGGGCGAAGGTAAGGACACGAAGAAGAAGAGCCAACCTCAGGCAGGGATGGAAGTTATGAAGAAGAGGAGGTTGGCTGCTAATGCAAGGGAGAGAAGGAGGATGAACAGTCTGAACGATGCTTTTGACAGGTTGAGGGATGTTGTACCGTCGCTAGGTAACGATAGGAAGCTGTCGAAGTTTGAGACCCTTCAGATGGCTCAGACATATATCGCAGCTTTACACGAACTGCTTCAGAGAGATTGAGGTAGGAGTTTTTAAGGGTTTTCGATAAAATCATTCCCGTAATTTTCTAGCGAAAATTATATTGGATGTTGATAAGGGATCTTTCAGAGTATCTGATTATAGCAAATGTAGGATAATGGGAATAGAGATGATTTGGTAGTAATTGATTTTGAAGGGTTTGCGTGGAAGATTCAAACAACGTTTGAACGTTTAATTTTAAATAAGAAGGCGTTGAACTAGCGACAGTGATACTGTCAAATATTCATAATATCATAAAACTACTCACTTTTTCTCATATTATTAATTTCCTATTCAGAAAGTAAAAGAAATGAAGAACTTTGTTAATCAATTGTACTTTCGAGCATAAAATTTAGCAATGTCCGGTTATATCTAATATTGACACAGAATTTCAAAGGTTCCTACGAAAGATTAATTTTTATCATATTTGATTTATAGCTAATTATTCTTACTGCAATGGTAGTTTTATTTGGTTACGGAACCCAAGCATATTACATATTTTGAATAATATTCAAACTTGGATTGAACAATTCAGACAATCTTTTTTTTTTTCAAGTAAAGACAATATGGCACTCTTTTTGAACTTACTGATTGAAAGTTTAATAATTGATGAGGAGATATTTTTATATGGAATCAGAGATACCTTATAAGTTGGTTCAAACTGAAAAAAATAATAGATTTTTCATTACGCATGGTAAACGATTTCGTAGCAACTGAATAACACATCTTCTCTAATAATATTTATTTTCTCAAAATTGATTTATTGATTTGATTCATATAGAAGTTTTATATTTTTTCTATTGGATTACAGAACTAAAGAATACCGAATGTTTCAAATAATATTCAAACTTGGATTGAATATTGAATTGAATTCAGACAATCCTCTTTTTCCAGTAAAGACTGAACAATTTGTTTTTTGTTTGTTTCCATTGAATGGAACTCTTCTCAAAGTCACTGATGCAAAAATATGTAATTGACAAGGAGATATTTGTCTTATTGAATCAGCGATATTTTATAAGTTGGTTCAAATTGAAAATTGAAGAAATGTAAATGATTTCTTAACTGGATAACAAATCTTATCGAATTCAATTTCCATTAGAAGTAGAACCGATCTAAATTTTTCCAAACATTTCCAATCCTCTAATGAAAAATAGAGAATTAGTTAGTTTCTACGTTTTGCTCACTTTCATTGTGCTTGTTCATTTGATTTCTATAATTTCGATGAGAATTCATCAATTTGATGATAGACCCATATCATTATCAAATTGTTTTTTCAATCTGAAAAGTCTTTTATTTTTATAATATTTTTGTTATAATTGTACAATTCGTTTATTCGAAGAAAAAATGTTGAAATATTTTATTGATACCAAGAATTTTATTGAAATATATTCAATAAGATGTTTCAATTTGATCAATTGCTACCAAATCATGTCGGATAATATTATTTCTACTTAATACTGCGGATATGGAAGGTAAAATCTCTGCTAAATAAACTATTTCTGTGAAGCTTCCAATTAATATTGATTTTATTGGTTTGCTGTTTGGAGGTTTCCGAAAATTTCTGATAAGATGAATTATAACAAAAAAAATTGTTTTCATTTATCCAGGCCGGGTATGGTGTGAAACGTGCAATACTAGATATTAAGAATATCATGTGCAATAAAAATGTTGATATTTTTGGTAATAAGGTAGGTTAAGCTAGATATTTATCTAATGTTTTTAGAGGGGAATGCTGTCAGGATATTTCTCTCAAACCATTCTTTACAATTTATATTTATTTCATATATTTTGTTATGAATCTTAATTGTGATAATTTGGATGTATAGCAATTAATTTAAATTTAAAATTTCGTTCGCGACACCATTAAAAATGACCATCAAACTGGTTTGATGAGTAAGTTGTTAGAAAATTTTGGTGGCGTATTCGAATCTTCGTGCAATATTCTCCTGACATCAAGATGTATTTAATGAATAATTTCCCTTAATTTATATTTATTTATGAATTTATTGTTGTTGTTGAATTTTGAGTAATTTATTTAATATTACGATCTGTTGTTCCTTCTTGTTTTTTCCTTAGGTGGGCCATTAAATATTCCTAAATCTAGCATTATATCAAATTATTATTAGAGAATCTGAAATATGCAAGAACATTCAAATGGCTGTCACTATACGAAATACATTAGTTATAAGTATATTGTTCCTTTTGTATATTTATATTTCCCAACCAAATGTATCTCAAATGTGCAATATTTTTTGAATAAAATTGTTATAATTTATTTCTCAATTTTTTTATACTCCATGGAATGTTGAACAAAGATTTTTTGGGAATATGTATATCAAAATATAAAATTCGAATGGAGGATCCAAGTTAATGAGGGTTATTTCATGTAAGGAAAAGTTAAAATATAGAAATTCTGTACGAACTGTGACATAGAAGAATTCTATATAATTTCTTACATTCTTCTGAAATATACATTGCAACATTTCATTATTGACTAAAATTATCATATAGATCGAAAAGAAAAATGAAATTTCATGTCTACAATTGAAGAAAAAATCTAATAAGACAAATTCAGTAATTGAAACTACATAAACACTGGCTCAGGTTTCAGAATTTTTGTATGTTTTATATAATTTTTCCTCATCAACAAATGAAATTTGGTAAAAAATTCAGCATTGATCATCACAGTTAAATAATCCAATCTATCCGAGAATCTATCTTTCTGATGAAGTTTGAGAACGATGACCTGCAAAAATTGGTTTCTTCTGTAGATTTGCTGAATGGCTAATTAGTAATGAAACATTCATTCCTTTTGACCACGTATTGAATGTACTGCTCGGATAATGCATGTTGAAAATTACGAATCAGAATTTATTGTTGACGCCATGAAATATCGGAGCTCATTATCGAAATAAATAAAAATCATCATAAATTTTTGTTTGTTTTTGTTTCAATGCAAAGAAAAGGACTGCTTGGAATCAGGAGCTTTAGAACGCTCGGATTTAATGCGCCCTTGGAGACCATAGAACAATATATATATATTGTTATGGATCGAATGTATTGTTTTATATTTTCTAATAGATTATTCAATTTAAAATTTTATATTACGATCCAATAAAAAAAATTAATTTTGACTCTTCACAATTCTACCTCAGGGGTTTCTCAGGGTTCAAAAAATCAATTTGAGAAATTAGAAAAAAATTTAATTGAGAATGAAAATGAAACTAATCAATTCTTCAATTACTTATCTGTAATTCTTCAGACTTCTACAAACTTCGAATTTTTATCCACCAAATCCTCTTCTGTGGTATACTTCTCTATGTCTATGGACCTTTAATCTTCAATCTGATTGCTTTCAATGTTCAACGACGTCTTCTATGTTTATATTTTCTGATTTGATATTTAATAATTTGATTCAAGTGATGATAACTCTACTTTGTTTTATAACTGACACTTAATTGTTGATTGAAAAAAAACCATAACAATATATCTATAACTACCTGAAGTTTTCATTTTGATATTGTGAAAAAACGTATATATTTCATTGTATGACAATTATGACAATCACTACTCCCTGCCAGATACCCCTAAACTTGCATAATCACAATTATACTTTTGTTATTGTATGAAAGCTAAATTTTATATATAACTTGAGGACCTGAAAAATTTTACCTCAATAGCTGGAGAGATTTAATGGTTTTTATATCTTGTAAACAAATTGAAATCCGCTCTAGGTGCGAGCGCGAGAGCTTAGCCGATTGCGATCTTTCAAGATATCCATTAAAAAAATATTTTTTTGTGTTCATATCCATGTTATATAAAGTAAAAAATGTTATTTTCATATGTAGAAGGTTCTCTCAATGGAGGGGACTTGTCACGCTATTTCTAAAATATTAATGAATTAGCTTATAGAATGCATGTTTAAACAAAAAAATATTATAAAACACAAAAAAGTATAGTTACAATAAAAAAAAATTCAATCGTTTTTTATTTATTGAAGTTTAGGATTGTCTGGAAGAGGGCAGCAACTTAAGTGTCTGGCATTGGATGAGGAATTTCCTCAAGTTATCCCGTAAAAAATTGAGCTTTATAGTTCAACGAATTTAATGTACAGTGCATCCCATTTTGGGTGAGACAGCCAGGTTTCTCATTTGTTATTTAAGATAGAGCCTTGCGGTTTTCACGTTCCTGTCCTACTTTTTCGTGAAACTCAAGTTGGTCTAATCAGATTCTGCATAACTGTTTCCGTTCAAAAGATACAGGGTGATTTTGGAAATTGATACTTTTCGGACCCCACTGGATTCTACGCAGAATTCTGATTCAGACGTAGTTTTCAGCTTAGCATTATTTCTTATAATTTCGAAGATAAATGAGGGGTCCGAAAAGTATCAATTTCCATAATCACCCTGTATCTTTTGAACGGAAACAGTTATGCAGAATCTGATTAGACCAACTTGAGTTTCACGAAAAAGTAGGACAGGAACGTGAAAACCGCAAGGCTCTATCTTAAATAACAAGCGAGAAACCTGGCAGTCTCACCCAAAATGGGATGCACTGTACTGGGTTTTTCACCATAATTTGACTCCCTCTTTAACTTTGTTACTAAAGGAGTTACAAAAAAATGTTTTCTGCAAAAGTTTCACGAAATTGACTAGTGTTTTTTAAAATGATTTCACAAAACGAAATATTTACAGAGTGGGCAACATATTGATTGCAACTTCATTTTTTCAAATGGAACACCCTACATATTTTTCTATATTTGACTTGCTATTTTTACCCTTATTTCGAATATATATCATATGTTTGGTCTATCTCTCTTATTGTGAGTACCACAGAATTTCAAATTTTAAGATCCAACTGGCAAGCTAAGTAAGATCTTTTCAAGTGGAAGGCTGCGACAATTCAAAACGCTCTTTTTTAAGTTATCTCGTTGGCAACGATATATGACATACGTTTGTCATTGAATGAAACTATTCATCGAATATGAACTACTGCACATATGCGGAAAAATTTGAAATATGTTCACTTTATGCGAAGAACAATAAAAATAAGGAAGCTACAAGGGGAGAGTATATGGAGTTGCATCTAAATTATCCAATTCCAATTTATAGTGAAAAACATATGTCATATCGTTGCCAACGAGATAACTCAAAAAAGGGTGTTTTGAGTTATCGCAGCCTACCCCTTGAAAACTGATTACTGAGGTGGTTCTTAAAATTTGAAACTCTGTGGTATTCAGAATAAGAGAGATAGACCAAACATATGTTATATATTCGAAATCAGGGGAGAAAGAGCTAGTAAAATATAGGAAAATATACAGGGTGTTCCATTTGAAGAAATGAAGTTTCAATCAATATGTTGCCCACTCTGTACATATTTCGTTTTGTGAAATATTTTTAAGAAACACTAGTCGATTTCGTGAAACTTTTGTAAAAAACATTTATTTGTAACTCTTTTAGTAACAAAGTTAAGCAGGGGGTCAAATTATGGTGAAAAACCCGGTAATATTTTATACACTTTTCCTAGCTGTTAACTGTCAAAGTAACCACAACCCAAACTCCAAATCAAATCAAATTTGACCACGAATCCATCATCAGTGAGTCGAACCTTATCGTTTGAGCTTTACCGGCTCAAAATTCGAATATCACAGACGATTACTGTGGCAAAATGATTGAGCGCTCTATTCGGGGAACGATCATTCAAAAACATGGAAACACCTTCGTGATACAGGTGTAGTTGCGTAACTTTTTCAATATTCTCTTAACTTCCATCGAACAACCACTGTGATCGTCTGAACCTTTGTATTTACAACGAACAACTTTTTCTTTTTCTTGTCAATCATAGAAAAACATCAGATTGCGATTCACCGCTAAGCTGTTTCAGATTTCGATGTGTGTATCTTGCATGCGTGATGCAAACATATACCGTACCAGGAGTCATGACTTTTTTCCGGGTCTAATAAAAGTCTCGTTAGAACTAGATGAAAAAAGTCTATTTAAAACGTTTGTAATGTTCGATACGTGAGCAATAAAAAAGCAGATCACTCTGAATAGCAAAATGTGTACCCTCAATTGAGACAACTTGAAGAATGTGTATATGTACTGGTTGAAAGTGATTTATGGGTTATCATAACCTAACTTATCTTTATTAGAAATACTTTCATCGCGTTAATTTCTCTTTAGAATTAAAGCATTTCTACAAATTGTTCAGTCGAACATCGATTGCCAAATTTGAAGGGATCTTTCGAATCAGATAATTAAAATAATTTCAGATTCAGTTCAAAACACTCACAGAGTGTTTATTGTGGGGCTTGTTCATTCAAAATTATAATTTTAACTTCGTTCAATTGCAGAACAACCTTTGAGGATCGATTGTACCCAATCCCATGAATAAGAGGTTTTATTTTGAATAGCCTGCTATCTGGGCAGTTGTTACTTCTGAAGCTGTTATCTTTTCACATTTGACAATTAAAAACTATGCAATTATTGGAACGATACTTGATCCAACAAAGCACTGTTAACAAAGTTGTTAAAATTCAGTACAGAAATGGTGAACTTAGCAGAACTAGAGCACTTTTGGGTAGTCGTGAAGCACCTCCTTGGCCGAACAATTGTGGAACAGGTGAAAAAATTTGAGTTGTTGGGACAAGTTGGTCATGTGAAGAATGGAGACCGTGTGCCTCGCCCAAGAACAACCGAGAATATTGCTGCTGTAACCCGTAGTGTTGACGAAAACTCAGATTTGTCTATTCCCCGCTGATCTTGGGAATTTGGCATGGATTGTGCTACCGAGCTATGATTAATGATTTTTTTATAGCCAATTTGTTTTGCATCTGGATTAGAATCATCCTTGATAGGTTCACTACGAACTAAAGCCTGCTGACCACGGAATGCATAGAACATATGCTGATTGGGCGCTAGGAACACAACGTATCGATGACGATTTTTCCCAACGAATTTTCCTCAGCAAGCAAAATTGATGCATATGAGGCAGTGAAAATCCTCATGAGAGATCATTATCTACAAAAATTCAATTCATGGTAGGCGATTTGGTCTGGTGTGGTGTAATGCTCATTTGAAAATGAGAAAAGTGTCACTCATAGGTATCGTTAATTCTCATCACTATAGCCAAATCGTTAACGATTTCATTTGGCCTTAACTTAAACAAGAGATTTGTCTTTCAATATGATTTCACAACTTGATATTCTATTGACTCTCAAACAAAAAAAATTAAGAGTTCAGTGAGCAGTTCATCCTTGAAAAACATAAATATGATCTATTGCTCATAAAGGCAAAATCCAGTTTTTACGAAAGAAGACTTCAGGTCTCTTCAACCAACCACAGAAAAAGAAATATTGGGGATAATAAGAAATCTGATCTACACAACAGAAAACAAAAGGTTTTAATCGAGAAAAATGGAAGCCAAATTATCAACATTACAGAGCCATTATGGAGTTCCACAGGGAAGTGTCTTCGGTCCCATGTTATTTCTTTTATTTATACATGATTTGTATGGTGGATTTGTTATTTTTACAGAATATTTGATGGGTTTTGTTGATGACACAAATATCTTGGTTGGGGTGAAACTATTCAGAGAGAGTAATTGATAATGCTTCTGATACATATATTAAAATCAAGTAGTGGTTGACTGTGAATAAACTCATCCTCAACAGTAATAAAACAACAACTATTTCATTCTCAACAGATATAAGTAAGAAAGAAAAAACTCAGCCAAATAGATATTGGAAATGAAAAAATTGTTCTTGAAAAATGTACTAAATTGTTAGGAATATTTATTGATCATATAAAGTGGCTCACTAAAAAGTTGAGTTCCGTTTGTTTCGGAATTAGAGTACTAGTTAACTATGTTGGAGGAGAATGAAAATCTGGGGGGATAGTTCGAGTATAAATGACATATTTATTATTATATATTCTTTTGAGAAAGAGCAATACAAAATATTAATTTCAAACAATCAAGCATATGTGTCGATGAATCTCAGTATTAGCAGAGGAAATGTAACGGGGCATCATACATTTCAACGTATGATACAAGAGAACAGATAAAAACCTCAGCAAAAACTCCGTCTCCCCGTATCGGTGTAGTGACTGGTTTGTGTAAACGTTTACAGAATAAGCTGACATAATTTATATTGAAGGACTTCCTCTTCAACCAAAACAAAATTTTCTTTATCCTCTCTTTTCGGTTGACGACTCTATAATTTCCAATTGGATCCTAAAACAAAAAAAAAAGAAGCAGAAAGGAATACTAAATATTAGTTTTCATTATAGCGATTTGAAGTTAACTACCCATTCTAAAAAAGAATCTGAAACTGAATGGATAGCTTGGAAACCATCATGAAATTTATAAATCGGACAATCATTCACCAAGTGGTCAATGGTCTCTTCTACACCACACTCACATAGTGGGCTATCAATACCGTTTCACTGTTTCACTTCGATGGGATTTGGCCACCAATATCTTGTGATTTTACACATTTGGATTTTTTGTGGGGTTATGCATAGAATCGTGTTTTTACCGCGGATAATCTTCAGATTATTGACAATCTGAAAACCAATAGCCTTCGAGTTATTAGTGAGATATTGCCCAAAATGTGCCAACGAGTGATTGAAAATTACCTCACAAGGATCGATTTCTGTAAGAAAATATGCGGAGGACATTAGAATGATGTTGTACCACTTCCACACCGAATGGCAAGGTCCAAGCATTATAATGAAATATAAATTTCATCGATATTCTAAATAAAAGTGTATTTAATTTACGTTTGGAGCCACAAACTTAATAGTTATATCTCACGATGATTCCAAACTGAAAGAATTGCACAAAAAAACGTTGAATGAATGAGGATCGTAATACAACAACTACTCGTTATGATCTAACAGTTTTTTGCCGAACGATCTGAAGAAGCAAAACCTAATTGTAAGTTGATATTATAATCCTTTCAAACGCGTCCCGACAATATATTTAATTCACATTAGGCACCAGCCACTATCGATACAATCAAGAAGAGATAATCTAGCGAGATACAAATTCGTCAGTAAAGAAATATAGACATAACTGATGTTTCTAATGTAATCTGCATTACCGCGAATTGTGATTTATTCAACACATCGTTATGGGCCTTAGACTGGCTTCTCTTTCTTTTGTGTGTTTTTTCGAGAGTTAATCTAGGAGTCGTGCTTTTGGGACGGTTCATTGAACGTATAACGGCGTCTCTTTAATCAAGAATTAAATGAAGCTCTCTGCAGTGGTTCAATCTTGAATGAAAATGGACCAAGTATGGAAATATCACCACATTATTTGTGGTGGTCTATAAATATGACTAGAGCAAAGCGAGAATTTCGAGTTGTTATTCGAAGGATTACAAACGTTGATTCCTTCGGTGAATAACCATTTTCTTGTCTTCTATTTGCAATTTCAGCGACACTCATTTCCACGGAAAATTCCACTTCCTCTCCTTCAAATTTGGGTGAAATAGCGACGCACTTCTCACAGTGATAAAAATTTAAGCTGTCAAAACATTTTTTAACTATAAAATGTTGATTTTCTCAAAATCGAGAAAACCGCTAGTACCTTCTATATCTTATTTTCACATCCACATGACACTGTGTACGATCGACGAATGATTACCTATCACACCACAAGATACAGAGGGTAGAGCATGCAAAGTTTCAGTAATGCTTCTAAAATTAATTGGGATTACAAAAATGTGTTTGGCTGAAAACATCTGGAATTTAATAGAAAATAGTTTCGAATGTAAAATCGTAGGAATGTTTCATATGATGAATGAGTAATCATCGACTTCCAAACAATCCGAAAAAGAAAGTAGTCTTGTTTTCCATTTATTGTATCCCTCTTTCGATGGAGGTAACAGGGTATTCTGTTTATATTGGTTGGGCTGCCATGTGTGTTGTTACGTAACAATTGCCCATGAGACTCTGAGACTGATTTCCAGGGTTGGTTTGGATTATTTGGCAACAAAACTCCTACCCATGTTTTTACAAATCCAATAAAATTAAAGTATACTAAAATCGATCCTTTTCACTCTAAACAAATAATATTGAAATAAAAAAATAAAAAAACTTACCTTAAATCAGTTTTCAATGAATTACTGTGCTATTAGAATGGCACATCTTCTGTAGATTATATTTAGCCTTTTAAACACCAGATCTTAGCAAGAAGCTATAGTAACCCACTTCCCATTCAGCAGGTTGATGTAATAAGGCCAGGTATTATGCGGGTATTCTCTCAGTTTCAGGAACTAAATTGGTTTAACGTACTATTCCAGTTCTATATCTCAAGGAAGTTCTTCTTTACGATGTTTCAATCCCAATGGAGATTTCTATTGTTAAATCCCAAGGGAGGTTTCTGTTGTTTCAATCCTAAGGGAGGTGTTTTGGGAAAATGAACAACGATATAATAATATGTTAACCTGAATTTACAACTCCTTCTCGAATTTCTAACCAAGAAATTATAAAGAAATGATTACATTTATCATAAAATAAACCTGAGAAGGAGTATCGCTGAAATTATTTGGTACAAAAAGAATTCTACTAACCTGAAATACGTTTCCACAAGAAAAACAACTGTTTCAAAATTAATCAATTCGTCCTGGTGAGATTATTACTTGTTGAATGCAAATATTTATGTCAACACTTACCGAGAATCCCGACACAATTTTCTCCGATAAATTAAATTCTAAATCTCAAATTAAACGAGTAATGGCTTAAATCTAAAACAAGGGATGTATCTTTCCTGAAGTCTGGATAATTATTGAAAATCTTTCAGAAAATTCTCTCTGTTTCTTTCTCTAGATACGCGCATCCGTTGGCGCTTAGTCGGCGACCAACCACACACAACGAATCGACAAACCACCACGTCTTTGAAAATTTCAGTAGCGCAACATCAATTGATGCGTGCAAAATCGTTGCAGTGTAATGGCGGCTTAGTGAAGGCGGTTTGAAGATTTTTATTGCAGAGAATGTTGACAAGCACAGCGGAGCGGAACAACCCTATGTTTAAGAATCAAGGTTGAAAAACGAAAAGGCGACCAGCAAACTGGGCCGAATTGCCGCCTCTCAAATAGAGGCACAAGTTCGTGATGTGAATATGGAAAGCGTGTTCGTCGCTCAACTGAGAATATAGTCGAAAACCTAGGTTTGTCCGGATTTTCTTTGAAAAATTATCTTCATTTTCATCTAGGAGGCTACGTTAATAGGCAGAATAGTTGAATTTGGAGTTCGGAAAATCCAAGAGTGATTATTGATATGCCTCCCCATCCTGGAAGTATAATTGTTTGGTGCGGTTTTTAGACTTGGGGAGTGATTATGGACCTTATTTAATCGAAAATAAGGCTCCTGCAACTGTTGCGGTCAGTAGATTGCGATACCGAGCTATGATTAATGATTTTTGATGACTGGAATTGGAAGCAATTGATGTAGATGAAGTTTGTTTTCAACAAGACAATAACTTTCGCAATTTTGCAAGAAACGTTTCCTGGCCGTATTGTTTATCGAAGAGGTGATCACAATTGGCCACCAAGATCATATGATTTAATAGCTTTGGACTTTTTCCTTTGGGACCACGTGGAAGATCAATACCATTCATGTCGATGCTCCTCAATCGGGTCTAGAGATGGAATTCCTGAAGTTATGGAGGACATATAACCACAATTGTATGAATTGGTCATAGAAAATTTCATGAAAAGCATATGGTGATGCAATCGTAGTCGGGGCGGCTATTTGGCTGATATATTTTCCATTCTTAATGGCATACCTTCCTTTTTACAATGAAATTAACATCCAGTGATTCTTCTCAAAATATACTTTTTTTTGAATATCAAAATGAAACCTCTTGTTGGAATCAATTGAGTTCACAATTTTATAGTCATAACTGTCAGTTCCATGACAATTCAATTGTTTCAAGTTGAATTCGTTGAAAATCTCGAAAAGGAAACATCTTATGGACAAATGTTTCGAATAAGAAAGTTGATGGTTGAGCAGGGAAAGGGTCAACTTTGGAATTTCAAATGGAAATCCCTGTTTCTTATTGCGCATAAGTATTTTCCGGCATATAATGCAGAAGTTATCTACGAAAATTTTTCACGATTCGTTATAGATGGCTCTGTTATCTGTAGTCATTGTATAAGAGTTCTTTTTACTAAGCTATGGATGGCACTCTTAAGAGGGGTCTATATCGTTTCAGCGATCAGTTCAAAAATTGGTACGCTTTATTTTACGGTACCAACCATCGATTTATATGACGTTTTCACTATTAGTCATTTCAATGAGTTCATTGTGGAAAGTCCTTACTCATTAATTTTTGGAATGGAAAAGAAAAGATTATATGAATAAATACAAATATTTGCATGATATAACCTTCCGAACAAATATTGATTTTTTCATGAATTTCCACATGAAAATATTCTACAAGAAGTCTGGTCGATGGCTTAAAAAACGGTAATTCTAAAATTAAAAATAAAGATGTAATAGTATAGACTGAATCAATGGGCTTTTATTCCAACACGAATGCGAAATTCGAACGAATGAGCGTTGAAATAAACTTCTGCAACGAGTATTAGACGATAATTTCTCTATTTCAGTATAATTATTTATAATACAAGTGCAGAAGGCATTGATATTCTTCCACGAGTTCAAAATTCAAAAACGAGCCACGAAGTGGCGAGTTTTGGAATGAACAAGTGGTAGAATGAGCCTTCTGTACGAGTATTATACATTATTTTCTCTAATTCATTGCATTTTTATTGAGATTAATGAAATATTTCCATAAATATCATTTAGTGATTTTTGCATTGAAAAATGTTGGTTGGCAGAACTGATTTCTTCAAGGCAAATTGATGAATTGACAGATAAAGTCGTGGCGGAAAGTTCGGAGTACCAACATATAATAATGAAATATAACCATGAAAACTGTGCGTTTCTGATATATTCTCGCACGATTTTGTTCTACAAGATGTGGAAGAACGAACGGAATAACCACAGAATTAGAGAAAAGTTTTTTGAAATATTGTCGAAATTCTATGCAAAATTCAGATAATACATCCTAGCGACTTTTTTATTGTATCTTGACAGTTGGTGTGACTGTTACGAGAATTGACAGATTACGGAATTTGAATGCAAATCATTTCATTGAAATAGAGAAAAACGTATTTTGAATTCTTATTTGCATGTGGTAGAGAAGAACGGTAAATTAAAGGAACTCTTGAGATGGTTTCAT